>NC_060192.1:2093332-2095832 GCF_021184085.1 Oncorhynchus gorbuscha | reverse complement strand
GTTTTACTTCTCTATCCTTCTAGCCTCTTCTCTCTTTTTTTCCGGGCAGTAGCCTACTGTGTTTTGATGGGTTCCTCTGTTTTCTGTGTCGCTGACTCTGTCTCTTTCCCCTTTCTTTCAAACTGTCCCTGTGTCTTTCTCTTTTGTTGGCTTGGATTGCTTTCAGGAGCTTCATGGGGTAATGCCTTTGTGATTGCCTGCTTTCTTGCGTGTCCCTGTCTTGCGTGTCCCTGTCTTGCGTGTCCCTGTCTTGCGTGTCCCTGTCTTGCCCGTTTACTTGTCTGTCTGTCTTTCACTGCCTGTCCAGCGTATACTGTTGGTATGTAGCGTAGCATGACTGTAGCCAGCAGCCTCACTCTCATTGCTCAGTCCATTTGCTTAACCAGCCTATATATCTATAGATTCACATTCATTATATTACTGTATATTGTTCTGTTTATTTGCATGTGTTCATTGATTTACTCTCCCATTTAAAATTCACACGGTCTCATCATTAAGACGATATTTTTGCATGGAACAGTAGGTGCGTTTGAGATGTGTGTGCGGTCACTGTATGTGTGTGTGAATGGCTGTCTATATGCTCATACATCCAAGTGTGTGTGTGTGTGTATGGTAGTTGTTGTCCCATAATACTGGCTCAGTATGGTATATATGTGTTCCTCTCCTGGTACTGTGGAATGCTGGGTAGCTGATAGGGAGGTTATCTGGATGATATACTTTCTCTCCCTAGCCTCCATCTCTGAGCTGCTCACTTCCCTGGCAGACAGACAGAGGGATAGATGGCATCTCAGATGTGTCTTTTGTCGAACGTCATGTCTTCTCTTCCTTGATGCCATCTCACTGTAAAATCCCAAATAGCACCCTATTCCCTATATAGTGCACTTATTTTGAAAAGGTCTCATATGGCTCTGGTCAAAGGTAGTGCACTATGTATGGTTTAATTTAGGACGCACCCTGGGTCTTCTTGTCAGAAACAGAAGATAGACAGCCACAACCCCCTACAGCTGTCTTTTTCAGATCAGTCTGAAGGTTTCTTCTTTTTTTTTGCTCTTGACTTGAAGTGAATTAAATGCTTCCTTTTGCTTGTCATTATTTGTCTCTTACTGATGTGTTTCAATGTTCAGTATTAAGTCTTAAGGATAACTAGCTCCAGCCACTATATCTCCTCCTCTCTTCAACAGCGTTATTAATACTGTCTTATAGTGGCCTAAAGTGTTTCTTTTTCGTAGTGTTTCTGTATATTTCTGCTTTTTTCTTTGTCTTCATGAAGCAGCCATCATTTCTTCTGTGCTTTGTGGCTTTGTGACGTGTTTGTGTGTGTTCTGTTTATTATTGTTTCTCTTCATCAGATCGCAACAAAGCGTGGCCAGGTGGGGACCAACACTCTCTCTTATTGACCCCTGACCCCAAAAGCCCCATCCTCCCAAAACGTTCCCCATCAACCTCCCCCATCGCGTTCCAATGCTCTCACTCTCTGTCCTGCACTGGGCAGGATACCCCCCCCCTTACCCTCTCAGTGAACCAAGACTCTTCCCAATAGCTTTCAGAAGACAATCACGAATCATATTACACCCCGTCTCTTGTTGCCATTGTGTGACGACATGATAAAGTAAAGGACGGTTATACAACGCCAACATACCCAAGAATTACAGTAAATCAAGTCAATGTTAACATACGGTGTCATCAGAAAGTCACATTTCACATACAAACATCCCTACCTCATCAGCATCATCATAAATAGCTAAATAATTAGTGAGAAGGGCTGATCAGGGAGGTGAATTTTGTTTCCCCTTCTTGTTTGGGTGGAAACAACAGAAAGAGCAGAAGGTTGGGAATAATACCCACTGAGAGGCAGATGATCGGAAGACAGATACCCCCATCCGTAAACAGGAACTGCTGCGCGCTCTCTTTCGGAAAGGGGCAGCTGAGAACGCTGTAGTCACGGTGACCGAGGAAAATCAGGGATGATCTGAGCTACTTTGATGTGAACACACACACACACATCCATCCTTTCAGCCCACGGCTCTTCTGAACGCTATTGGGGTACGGTTCACTCGCCATCTAGATGTGTTGAGACCTTGGACTGATGCTAGCGGGGGTTGACTTACCAGATTGCATGCCAGGGTAACCAGGTCTTTCAGAGCATGACTGTTGCATGCCAGTGTATTAAACCGAAAGCTCCCATTGGATAAGAAAAAGTCAACACACCCAATCTGTGTGGAACCATGCTTCAGTTTTTCTTCTCTTTACTGAGGTATGATGTGTCCACGGAGTTCAAATAGACTAAGCCATTATGGCCTCGGTCCTCACTTGAGATATGTGCATGTGTAGCTCCAGCAGATCTGCCAATCTTCCCACTGATGTCAGTGTGTGATTTATTCAAAGGTGTGAGGTGTGTATGTATCTCAGGTCATGATTCCAAACTGTATAGTGGAATACCCCCCCCCCCCCACACTGCTGCATACATTTTTACTAAACAGTACATTTTAAATAGTGTGTA
>NC_060192.1:2078332-2088332 GCF_021184085.1 Oncorhynchus gorbuscha | reverse complement strand
TCTTCACTATTATTCTACAGTGTAGAAAATAGTCAAAAGAAAAAACAAACTTTTGACTGGTTCTGTAGCTTGAGCAATTCACCTACAATATTCTAATACAATATTGTGCTACTCTCTCTCTCTCTCTCTCTCTCTCTCTCTCTCTCTCTCTCTCTCTCTCTCTCTCTCTCTCTCTCTCTCTCTCTCTCTCTCTCTCTCTCTCTCCTCTCTCTCTCTCCTTCATCAGGGGTAAGTTTCTGGACTATGACCGTGATGACGTGGCGGCCCAGGATCGTGAGTGGAGAAAGTACGAGTTCCATTATGATAACGTGCTGTGGGCCTTCCTCACCCTCTTCACCGTCTCCACCGGGGAGGGCTGGCCAATGTGAGTAGCCCACGCCTCACACCAGCCAATAGGCTGCAGAGAGTGGATCAGGCCAGCCAATTACTGGAAAGAACCCAGTCACATAATCACTGGCTAGCCAATCACCTACACATCACCTACTCACATAACCACAGGGTAGCCAGTCAGCTTCCCGGGCAGACGAGAGGACCCCAACGGGGTCCTTCAACCCCTATTGAACGTACATTTTACATCCAATTCAAAGGCCAAAGTGCTATGGGGGGAAATAAATGCTCTCAGAGGGATGCTAGGTGGGGCGAGCTCCAGTGGGAGGTGTGTGTATATATGTGTGTATGTATGTGTATGTTTCTGATTGTGTGCATGCTTGCATAGAGTTAATGTTCAGGAGGAGACCGCGCTAGTCAGAGATACAGTATGTCCCTCATCATTACCCTGATTTATATGGCATGTAGAATCTTCACGGTGCTGGAGTGTCTTATGTGCTCTCCTCGGCTTGTCAGTCATTTTTCATCGCTCTCTCTCCACCCCCCCCTCTGTCATTCTCTCGTTCTCCTTCCACATCATTAATCCCAAGTGATAATGCAGGGCAACACGGTATAAGTTATGTAAAGTGAGTTTTGTTACATATGTTTGAGTTACATAAACATGCCACATAATCAATATTTTCAAGCTGTTGCTACTCAATAAATATATCTTCTAAACGTCATATGTTTTGGTGCAATAAGTACGTTTCTTCATGTTGTTCATTACTACAAAGAAAGATCTTCTAAATGACCAAAACGTAAATGTAAAAATGTACAGTTGCAAAGCATGCTGGGTATTATTCTAAAGAGCTCCTCCCCCAAACAAGACAATGTCACGCCCGGTCAGAGCATGACTACGGGGGGTTTCTAGCATTTCTATTTCTATGTTGGTGTGAGTATGGTTCCCAATTGGAGGCGGCTGTTGCCTCTAATTGGAGATCATACTCAGTGTGGTCTGTTTCCCACCTGCTTTGTGGGATATTGTTTGTGTTTTGTTTAGGGCAGTGTGCGCTACGAACGGCAGGTTCGTTTGTTCTTTGTTTATTTAAGTTTCACTGAAATAAAGTTTGTGGAACTTTGCACTCAACGAACGTGACAAAATACATTTCAAATAAATGGAACTTTAAAATATATTTTTAAATATAATCTACTTGAAACACATAATTAATGATGAAAACATATATAATGTAAACAATGACATCTGCCTAAACAAAGTATACTTTATATGTGATATTACCTAAAAAGAATTGTATACTTTATATGTGATATTACCTAAAAAGAATTGTATACTTTATATGTGATATTACCTAAAAAGAATTGTATACTTTATATGTGATATTACCTATAAATAATTGTATACTTTATATGTGATATTACCTAAAAAGAATTGAGTTGCTTGAACTCAAAACAAATCAAATGTTGAGAGAAAAAATAGACCATTGTACTTACTAAGAATTTTGAGCAAATGTACTTTTTTTTATTGAAATACCTTATTAACATAACTATTCAGACCTTTTACTATGAGACTCGAAATTGAGCTCAGGTGCATCCTGTTCCCATTGATCATCCTTGAGATGTTTCTAAAACTTGGAGTCCACCTGTGGTAAATTCAATCAGGCCTTTATGGTATAGTGGCCAGACGGAAGCCACTCCTCAGTAAAAGGCACATGACAGCCCGATTGGAGTTTGGCAAAAGTCACGTAAAGACTCTCAGACCATGAGAAACATGATTCTCCGCTCTGATAAAACCAAGATTGAACTCTTTGGCCTGAACGCCAAGCGTCATGTTTGGAGGAAACCTGGCACCATCCCAACGGTGAAGCATGGTGGTGGCAGCATCATGCTGTGAGGATGTTTTTCAGCGGCAGGGACTGGGAGACTAGTCAGGATCGAGGGGAAGATGAAAGGCGCACAGTACCGAGAGATCCTTGATGAAAACCTGCTCCAGAGCGCTCAGGACCTCAGACTGGGGCGAAGATTCACCTTCCAACAGGACAACGACCCTAAGCACACAGCCAAGACAATGCAGAAGTGGCTTCGGGACAAGTCTCTGAATGTCGTTGAGTGGCCGATTGAAACTGATCGAACATCTCAGGAGAGACCTGAAAATAACTGTGCAGCAACGTTCCCCATCCAACCTGACAGAGCTTGAGAGGATCTGCAGAGGAGAATGGAAGAAACTCCCCGAATACAGATGTGCCAAGCTTGTAGCTTCATACCCAAGAAGACTCAATGCCAAAGGTGCTTCAACAAAGTACTGAGTAAAAGGTCTGAATACTTCTGTAAATGTCATGTTTCACTTTAGATATTTTAGATTTTTATAAATGGTCAAAAATGCTTTGTCATTGTGGGGTATTGTTTGTTGATTAATGAGTGAAAAAAGGATTTAATCTGTTTTAGAACAAGGCTGTATCAAAATGTGTAAAACGTCAAGGGGTATAAATACTTTCTGTGTTGTACAAGCAGGTTGTGAAATAAAATGGTGGACCTGGGGAACATTCTATTATTCCATGCTTTATAGTAATATCCCCTGGAGGTGACAGATCAATATTGGGCTTGTTTTGTTCCAGTAAATGTATAGCATTTTATTTCACAACATGCTTGTACAACACATATCCTAATCAGTGCCTTCAGAAAGAATTTGTGACTCAATTGAATATAAATGACACTTAGAATGTGTGTCACTGGCCGACACACAAAACCCCATAATGTCAGAGTGGAATTATGTTTTTAGAATTTTTTACAAATTAATAAAATATTAGGGAATCTCTTGAGTGTTCAACCCTTTTGTTATGGCCTAAATAAGTTGCATGGACTCACTCTGTGTGCAATAATAGTGTTTAAGATGATTTTTTGAACGACTACCTCATCTCTGTATCCCACATCCCACAGAGACAATTATCTGTAAGATCCCTCGGTCGAGCAGTGAATTTCAAACACTGATTCAACCACAAAAGACCGTGGAGGTTTTCCGTTGCCTCACAAAGAAGGGCACAAAGAAATAAGCAGACAGTGAATATCCCGCTGCAGAGGAAGGAAGGCCAATAGTGACTTTAAACAGTTACATAGTGGAATGACTGTGATAGGTGAAAACTGTATATATATATATAATATCTTGAATACAAAGCGAATCCAATACAACACATCACTATTTTCAATCATGGTGGTAGCTGCATCATGTTATGGGTATGCTTCTCACGGGCAAGGACAAGGGATATTTTTACAAATACAAATAAACACAATAGAGCTAAGCACAGGCAAAATCCTAGCGGCAAACCTGAGTCAGTCTGCTTTCCAACAGGCAAATTCACATTTCAACAAGACAATAACCAAACCTAAAACACAAGGCCATTGTCTTGCTTACCAAAAAAATAGTAAATGTTCCTAATGTGGCCTAGTTACAGTTTTGGCTTAAAATTGTCTTGACAATCTATGGCAAGACTTGAAAATGGCTGTCAATGATAAGCAAACAACTTGACAGAGCTTGAAGAATTTTAAGAAGAAGAATGTGCAAATATTGTATAATCAAGGTGTGCGATGCTCTTAGATACTTACCCAGAAAGACTCACAGCTCTAATCGCTACCAAAGGTGATTCTAACATGTATTGACTCAGGGGTGTAAATAAATTCTGTATTTCATTTCTAATACATTGGCAAAAAAATTAAAAATGACTTTGACATTATGCCATATTGTGTGTTGATGGGTGGGGAAAAAATGGACTTCATCCATTTTGAATTCAGGCAAAATGTGGAACAAGTCAAGGGGCATGAATACTTTGTGAAGGCTCTGTATGTGCCCTACCTTGGCTGCCATCTGTATTGGCTATAACAATTAAGCTAGTTAGGATAGAATAAACTGTCATGTCCTCCAGAGGGAAATTGTCTTAGATTATTATTATTATTATTGCTGTATACAAAAGCCCTGTACATTACTTAACATATGCACAATAGTTGCATGTTAACCCAGGCAGTTAACCCACTGTTGCTAGGCCGTCCCTGAACAGGCAGTTAACCCACTGTTCCTAGGCCGTCCCTGAACAGGCAGTTAACCCACTGTTCCTAGGCCGTCCCTGAACAGGCAGTTAACCCACTGTTGCTAGGCCGTCCCTGAACAGGCAGTTAACCCACTGTTCCTAGGCCGTCCCTGGGCAGGCAGTTAACCCACTGTTCCTAGGCCGTCCCTGAACAGGCAGTTAACCCACTGTTGCTAGGCCGTCCCTGAACAGGCAGTTAACCCACTGTTCCTAGGCCGTCCCTGGACAGGCAGTTAACCCACTGTTGCTAGGCCGTCCCTGAACAGGCAGATAACCCACTGTTCCTAGGCCGTCCCTGAACAGGCAGTTAACCCACTGTTGCTAGGCCGTCCCTGAACAGGCAGTTAACCCACTGTTCCTAGGCCGTCCCTGGGCAGGCAGTTAACCCACTGTTCCTAGGCCGTCCCTGAACAGGCAGTTAACCCACTGTTGCTAGGCCGTCCCTGAACAGGCAGTTAACCCACTGTTCCTAGGCCGGCATTGAAAATAAGAATTTGTTCTTAACTGACTTGCGTGGTAAAATAAAAATAAAATGTTTGTCTTCTTAGTTCAGTGTAATTGGCATTGTCTCATGTTTGTGTAGCCCCGGAGTGAAGTTTCCTCTAGGTTCTAGGATCAGCTTCCCCTCTCCCAATCCTAACCCTAACCATTAGTGTGAAAAATGTGAAACTGACACAAGTTCAGCCACTAGGGCCACATTTACCCTGCCCCTTTTCATCTATAAATGCCTCTGTGTTTGCCTGTTCTCTCCAGGGTCCTAAAGCATTCTGTGGATGCCACCTATGAGGACCAGGGCCCCAGCCCAGGCTTCCGGATGGAGACCTCTATCTTCTATGTGGTCTATTTTGTGGTCTTTCCCTTCTTCTTCGTCAACATCTTTGTGGCTCTCATCATCATCACCTTCCAGGAACAGGGAGACAAGGCCATGTCAGAGTGTAGCCTGGAGAAGAACGAGGTACACACACACACACACATACACACCTTCCAGGAACAGGGAGACAAGGCCATGTGAGAGTGTAGTCTGGAGAAGAACGAGGCACACACACACACACACACACACACACACACACACACACACACACACACACACACACACACACACACACACACACACACACACACACACACACACACACACACACACACACACACACACACACACACACACACACACACACTCCTTCCAGGAACAGGGAGACAAGGCCATGTCAGAGTGTAGTCTGGAGAAGAACGAGGTACACATACACACACACACACACTCCTTCAAGGAGTAGGGAGACAAGGCCATGTCAGAGTGTAGTCTGGAGAAGAACGAGGTACAGTATTCTCTCTGAACACACGCAGTCACACACAGAGAGAGAAAGACACCACATACACAAAAACACACACATGGAGAGAAAAACACACACACATACACACACACACACATACACACACACACACACACACACACACAAACACTCAAACCTAGTTGCCTGGTACCCAAAAGGTACTTTTTGATTCAACTTGCACAGACAGTTATTAATACAAGGCCAAGTCATTCCTGTCGCTCCTCTGTTCAAACTGGCCCAGTGTTGGATAACACCTGTTACAGCACCAGTTACAGCACCAGTTACAGCACCAGTTACAGCACCAGTTACATCACCAGTTACAGCACCAGTTACAGCACCAGTTACAGCACCAGTTACAGCACCAGTTACAGCACCAGTTACAGCACCAGTTACAGCACCAGTTACAGCACCTGTTACAGCACCAGTTACAGCACCTGTTACAGCACCAGTTACAGCACCAGTTACATCACCAGTTACATCACCAGTTACAGCACCAGTTACAGCACCAGTTACATCACCTGTTACAGCACCAGTTACAGCACCAGTTACAGCACCAGTTACAGCACCAGTTACAGCACCAGTTACAGCACCTGTTACAGCACCAGTTACAGCACCTGTTACAGCACCAGTTACAGCACCAGTTACATCACCAGTTACATCACCAGTTACAGCACCAGTTACAGCACCAGTTACAGCACCAGTTACAGCACCAGTTACATCACCAGTTACAGCACCTGTTACAGCACCAGTTACAGCACCAGTTACAGCACCAGTTACAGCACCAGTTACAGCACCAGTTACAGCACCAGTTACAGCGCCTGTGGACTTTTTCAGCTCATTTCCTTGCTAGCCTGTTTTTTCCCTCAAAACACATCACACACAAAAGAACAGCAACACACCTGTGAAGCAACCAGCCCAGTGTAATCCATCCAGCTCTCTCTATTTCCTACATCATAGAGAGTTTCACCTAGTGTGTCTCAAGTGGCACCCTATTCCATTTATGGTGCACTATAAAGGGAATAGGGTGCCATTTGGGACGCAAGGTTTTGTGCTTCAGGTTGGTAAACTACTGGCGTGTGATCAGAGAGACTGGTTTTGATGCCTTGTGTGAAGATATTAAACACGTCTGGAAACTGTTGGGATGCATGCTAGCGCCTGTGGGACGTTAGTTTTGATGTTTTTCATTTGATTGTACCTTGGTCCTTACTAGGACAATTCCCAGAACTTTCAATAAATTCCCTAATTTTCCCGAACTCCTGATTGAACTTGGATTTCTTCCAAGTTCCCAGAATTGTGTAGAGCCTTAGTTGTTACTTTATGTTTAGCTTTTTTTATACTAATAATCAGTGTTTGAACAATATCAGATCTGATTAGGGAGATGAGTGAGTTTCACAAACTTATACATAAGATACTTCTAAGATAATCTTAAAATGTTTTTTTTTATGTACTTTGTTCTCTCCCTCCCTCTATCCTGCCTCATCTCTCTTTGTCTCCCTCCGTCCCTCCGTCTCTCTCCCTCCCACCTCCAACACAGAGAGCTTGTATCGACTTTGCCATCAATGCCAAGCCTCTGACGCGCTACATGCCAGCTGACAAGCAGTCGTTTCAGTATAAGATGTGGCAGTTTGTGGTGTCGCCGCCCTTTGAGTACTCCATCATGACCATGATCGCACTCAACACTGTGGTGCTGATGATGAAGGTCAGTGACTCCTCCCACACACCAGGGGGCGCTGAGTGGTTGTGAAATCGAATCCTCGATCTGTTGTAAGGGAAAACCTTGAGCGGGATAACTTTTGGGAGAGGGTTTTGGAATGAGTAGGCAGTATAATTTGGACGTATCCATTGCTGATGTACAAGCTAGTTTTAGGAGCAGCTTCTCTGATGCTAACCCTTAACTACATTGCTGATCCAGGTCTGTCAGACTGAGGGACGGTGTTTTACACACAGGGTACAATGCACTGATGCATAGACAACATTCTTGTCTTTCTGCCCATTCATTCAGTTGGCTGTCTCAAACAAAGAACTGGGTAACACATCATGTACAGTGAATAATGGCGCCGGAGGGGGTGGCTGCCGTTTTACGGTCTCCTAACCAACTGTGCTATTTTGTTTTTTTGGAACTAATTTTGTACATAATGTTGCTGCTACCGTCTCTTATGCCCCAAAAAAAGCTTCTGGACATCAGAACAGCGATTACTCACCTCGAAGTGGACGAAGATTCTTTCTTTAATGAGTCTGACGCGAAGGATATACTGCTTTGTCGAGACCAGGCCCTGTCGTGCGCGTGAGGAAAAGATGGAGAAAAAGGGGGATGAGGGCGGGGTGCCTTGTAAGAATTCGCCGACTCCAACACCATCATTAAGTTTGCTGACGACACAACAGTCTGATCACCAACAACAATGAGACAGCCTATAGGGAGGAGGTCAGAGAACTGACAGTGTGGTGCCAGGACCACAACCTTTCCCTCAACAATGAGACAGCCTATAGGGAGGAGGTCAGAGAACTGGCAGTGTGGTGCCAGGACCACAACCTTTCCCTCAACAATGAGACAGCCTATAGGGAGGAGGTCAGAGAACTGGCAGTGTGGTGCCAGGAAAACAACCTCTCCCTCAACAATGAGACAGCCTATAGGGAGGAGTTCAGAGAACTGACAGTGTGGTGCCAGGACCACAATCTCTCCCTCAACAATGAGACAGCCTATAGGGAGGAGGTCAGAGAACTGACAGTGTGGTGCCAGGACCACAACCTCTCCCTCAACAATGAGACAGCCTATAGGGAGGAGGTCAGAGAACTGGCAGTGTGGTGCCAGGACCACAACCTCTCCCTCAACAATGAGACAGCCTATAGGGAGGAGGTCAGAGAACTGACAGTGTGGTGCCAGGACCACAACCTCTCCCTCAACAATGAGACAGCCTATAGGGAGGAGGTCAGGGAACTGACAGTGTGGTGCCAGGACCACAACCTCTCCCTCAACAATGAGACAGCCTATAGGGAGGAGGTCAGAGAACTGGCAGTGTGGTGCCAGGAAAACAACCTCTCCCTCAATGTGAGAAAGACAAAGGAGCTGATCGTGGACTACAGGAAAAGGAGGGCCGAAACAGGCCCCAATTAACATTGACTTAAAGATTTGACGTGGGTCTCCAGATCCTCAAGAAGTTCTACAGCTGCACCATTGAGAGGATCCTGACTGGTTGCATCTCCGACCTAGTATGGTAACTGCTCAGCATTTGACCATAAGGTGCTCCAGAAGGTAGTGCGTACGGCCCAGTACATCACTGGGGCCAAGCTTCCTGATATCCAGGACTTCTATACCAGGCGGTGTCAGAGGAAGGCCCTAAAAATAGGAAAAAACTCCAGTCACTCTAGTCATAGACTGATTTAATCATGTAACCTAACCCTGATTTAATCATGTAACCTAACCCTGGTTTAATCATGTAACCTAACCCTGGTTTAATCATGTAACCTAACCCTGGTTTAATCATGTAACCTAACCCTGGTTTAATCATGTAACCTAACCCTGGTTTAATCATGTAACCTAACCCTGGTTTAATCATGTAACCTAACCCTGATTTAATCATGTAACCTAACCCTGGTTTAATCATGTAACCTAACCCTGGTTTAATCATGTAACCTAACCCTGGTTTAATCATGTAACCTAACCCTGATTTAATCATGTAACCTAACCCTGGTTTAATCATGTAACCTAACCCTGGTTTAATCATGTAACCTAACCCTGATTTAATCATGCACCTAACCCTGGTTTAATCATGTAACCTAATCCTGGTTTAATCATGCACCTAACCCTGGTTTAATCATGTAACCTAACCCTGGTTTAATCATGTAACCTAACCCTGGTTTAATCATGTAACCTAATCATGCAACCTAGGTAGTGCGTACGGCCCAGTACATCACTGGGGCCAGTTTCCTGACATCCAGGATCTACAGTATATAATAGTCGCTGTCAGAAGAAGGCCCAAAAAATTGGCAAAGACTCGAGTCACCCAAGTCATAGAATGTTCTCTCTGCTACCGCACGCCAAACGGTACCGGAGCACCAAGTCTAGGACCAAAAGGCTCCTCAACAGCTTCTACCCACAAGCCTTAAGACTGCTGAACAATTAATCAAATGGCCACTCGGACTTGTGTACTATAGGTGTGTGTGCGTGTGCGTGTGACAGATTGACAGGAAGATGAGGAAAGAGGGGAAGGATCACTTTCACAGGCAATGGTACAGTATGTCTGTAGGACATTGGGAATGGGCATCCCCATT
>NC_060192.1:2070832-2073332 GCF_021184085.1 Oncorhynchus gorbuscha | reverse complement strand
ATATTACAGTTTCAACAAATGAATCTTAAACGACACTTGTTTTTATTATTGCAATTAGGATTTGTTACCTGTAAAGGTTATGATAAATTAGGCATTGTTGCTCACTGTTGGCATGTAGATAATTGCACTTCTTGTTTTTACATTTCCAACCTTGTTCGAAAAATACCTTTTTTAATTATTGGAGTACTTCAGTACTCGAAAAATAATAATGAGAGTACTCAAACAGTCAAAAAAGGCCCAATGCCCATCCCTAGTCTGTAGGACTGTGTGGGAATTTAAGCCTGTTTGTGCGTGTCAGGGAGTTAGTGACACACTGTAGGCTATAGATGGATGGCCCTTTAATGAAACTCAGACCAACTCATTAAAAGCTGCCTCATTTGAGGAGCTTAGAAGACATGCTCTGTAGAGAGTGGCCTGAGAGAAAAGCATTTGAAGAGCAAAGGTTTGGTACTAATTACAATAAAACCTCTTTATCATTCTCTCTCTCTCTCTCTCTCTCTCTCTCTCTCTCTCTCTCTCTCTCTCTCTCTCTCTCTCTCTCTCTCTCTCTCTCTCTCTCTCTTCTTCCCCTGTTTGCAGAATTACCTGAAGGCAGCCTGGAACGTGTTTGACTTTGTGACAGTTTTGGGAAGTATCACGGACATCTTGGTCACAGAGATTAAGGTAAGCTCTCCTGCCATGTCCCTATGTGGTATCGTACTTTCTGTAAGAGCTGCCACAGTACAATGTGCCCATTCAACTTTAGATAGGTAGAGACGTCAGCCGAAAGGGATACTCCTATATGCTGTCCTGCCTGTATGACTCTTCACTCATAATAACTTTACTCCTTGAAGGAGGATGTGTCTAGTGGAAAGTCACTTCACAAGGTTTAACCCAGTTACAGTACTTGTGACGAGGTAATAAGTTGAAGTCAACAGCAGATCCTACTCGAGAGCTGATGGGGATAGCTGAGAGCGTCCTGCCGGGACTGAGTGCTCAGTGTCTCATGCTGGATGGATTAGTATGGAGCTGGGGACAGACAGAAGTGGCAGGCAGAGTTTGAAATGGGGATCAGGAAAAGCCTCTGTGCAGATTGCAGCACAGTAGCACTAAAGTGGATTGGAGTAGTCCGTTTACTGTTTAACACTCTTTGTGGAAGACGTCTCTTTTTTTGTAGGATTTCTCTCCACATTACTGTCAGTATTTTTTCTTCTCTCTCTCTCTCTCTCTCTCTCTCTCTCTCTCTCTCTCTCTCTCTCTCTCTCTCTCTCTCTCTCTCTCTCTCTCTCTCTCTCTCTCTCTCTCTTTCTCTGGGCCATCCCTCTGCCTCCTCTCTGACACTATGGGCCATCCCTCTGCCTCCTCTCTGACACTCTGGGCCATCCCTCTGCCTCCTCTCTGACACTCTGGGCCATCCCTCTGCCTCCTCTCTGACACTCTGGGCCATCCCTCTGCCTCCTCTCTTACACTATGGGCCATCCCTCTGCCTCCTCTCTGACACTCTGGGCCATCCCTCTGCCTCCTCTCTGACACTCTGGGCCATCCCTCTGCCTCCTCTCTGACACTCTGGGCCATCCCTCTGCCTCCTCTCTGACACTCTGGGCCATCCCTCTGCCTCCACTCTGACACTCTGGGCCATCCCTCTGCCTCCTCTCTGACACTCTGGGCCATCCCTCTGCCTCCTCTCTGACACTCTGGGCCATCCCTCTGCCTCCTCTCTGACACTCTGGGCCATCCCTCTGCCTCCTCTCTGACACTCTGGGCCATCCCTCTGCCTCCTCTCTGACACTCTGGGCCATCCCTCTGCCTCCTCTCTTTATTATTATTATTATTATTATATTATCCCTCTGCCTCCTCTCTGACACTCTGGGCCATCCCTCTGCCTCCTCTCTTACACTCTGGGCCATCCCTCTGCCTCCTCTCTTACACTCTGGGCCATCCCTCTGCCTCCTCTCTGACACTCTGGGCCATCCCTCTGCCTCCTCTCTGACACTCTGGGCCATCCCTCTGCCTCCTCTCTGACACTATGGGCCATCCCTCTGCCTCCTCTCTGACACTCTGGGCCATCCCTCTGCCTCCTCTCTGACACTCTGGGCCATCCCTCTGCCTCCTCTCTGACACTCTGGGCCATCCCTCTGCCTCCTCTCTTTATTATTATTATTATTATTATTATTATTATTATTATATTATCCCTCTGCCTCCTCTCTGACACTCTGGGCCATCCCTCTGCCTCCTCTCTGACACTCTGGGCCATCCCTCTGCCTCCTCTCTGACACTCTGGGCCATCCCTCTGCCTCCTCTCTGACACTCTGGGCCATCCCTCTGCCTCCTCTCTGACACTCTGGGCCATCCCTCTGCCTCCTCTCTGACACTCTGGGCCATCCCTCTGCCTCCTCTCTGACACTCTGGGCCATCCCTCTGCCTCCTCTCTGACACTATGGGCCATCCCTCTGCCTCCTCTCTGACACTCTGGGCCATCCCTCTGCCTCCTCTCTTTATTATTATTATTATTATTATATTA
>NC_060192.1:1925832-2065832 GCF_021184085.1 Oncorhynchus gorbuscha | reverse complement strand
ACACAGCCCAGCTTTATCCATCTCCACCGCTTCCCAAAGTCTTCGCCAGAATCCACTGAGAAACACTGGAACTCTAAGAGCAAAAATAAAACGTTTGGCCGATTTGCACCAGGATGAGAAGTCCAAAATGTCATAATTGCCAACCTATTCCCTATGGGCCCTAGTCAAAAAGTAGTGCACTATATAGGGAATAGGGTGCCATTTGGGACACAGGTCCAGACTCTGTTGCTCAGTCTCATCCCCGGTGGCCCTTCCGATGTTAGACACAGCCATTAAGGGGAGGAATCATCAAGTGGTATCACATAGGCCAAACATGGTTTCCTTTGTGTTTGATGCCATTCCATGAGCTCTGTTCCAGCCATTATTATGAGCCGTCCTCCCCTCAGCAGCCTCCACTGGTCCCAAATGGCATACTTTCCCTTACATGCAGACTCAAAAGTAGGGTTCAAGTTGGGACGTAGACTTATAACCTCCCAGGAACCATGTATGACTATAGATAGGTAAGCTTGTTATTTATACAGCGAGTGTACAAAACATTAGGAACACCCGCTCTTTCCATGACATAGACTGACCAGGTGAGTCCAGGGGAAAGCTATGATCCCTTATTGGTGTCACTTGTTAAATCCACTTCATGAAGGAGAGGAGACTGGTTAAAGAAGGAGTTTTAAGCCTTGAGACAATTGAGACATGGATTGTGTATGTGTTCCATTCAGGTGAATGGGCAAGACAAATATATTGAAGTGCCTTTGAACAGGGTATAGTAGTAGGTGCCAGGCACAGCAGTTTGTGGCAAGAACAGCAACACTGCTGGCTTTTTCACGCTCAACAGTTTCCCGTGTGTATCAAGAATGGTCCACCACCCCATGGACATCCAGCCAACTTGACACAACTGTGGGAAGCATTGGAGTCAACATGGGGCCAGCATCTCTGTGGAACGCTTTCGACACCTTGTAGAGTCCATACCCCAAAGAATTTAGGCTGTTCTGAGGGGTAAAAGGGAGTGCAACTGAATTTTAAGAAGGTGTTTCCCACAGTTGTGTCCAGTCGACTTGACGTCTTTCGGGTGGTGGACCCTTCTCGATACACGCGGGAAGCGGTGTTCCAAACGTTTTGTATATCTGTATATCTGTATATCTACTTTATTCAATGCCCATGACTGCATACAATGGAGGCTATCATGAATATGTTAAGGCACAGGAGCAGAAATGGTGGTGTTTGTGTCCTAACCTCTTTGTAACCTGTGTCTTTTACAGCGGAAGGATATGCTATCAGGATATGTACAAATTGTTGCGTTTTATCTCGCCTCCTCTCGGCTTAGGGAAGAAGTGCCCTAATAGGGTGGCCTACAAGGTTTGCAAACCCCACACACCCCTTAATCATAAAGGGATGAGGTGGAAGTGGAATGACTGTGAATGACTCCTAGGGCCAGGGATTCCACCACACACAAACACACACCTTCCGTACTAACCAGCTGGTGGGTAACCATGGGAACTAATGGAAAACAATGCCACAATGCAAGTCTCGTTACAGTACACTGGCCAGGCTTCACCATCAAGTTACTTCTTCACCCTACTGAATACAGTACAGTATGCTGTATGCAGTAAGTCTATATGGTTTCTCGAAGTAGGCTCAAGAGACTGTTTAAACCAGTGCACACACTGAGTAAAAGCTTTAAGGTTATGAGCATTGTGTGCTTTGTTTCCTGTGTTCAATGTGGTTGCAGCTGATGTCTCGTAGCATGCAGAAACAGATGACATCTGAACAGTGACGCCACAACCTGCCCCTGACATACTGAATATATATACTGTACATGTCTCAATCCAACATCATGATCCTGCCATCCCGACATCTCTCCTCGGGGAATTCCTGGGAAATCACCCCACCCTCCTCCTGTCCAATCCTGGGATACATCCCTGTCTTAGGCAGGACAGGGATGAGATCCCGCCATGGAATCCACTGCCCTGGAAATCTAAAATAACACAGATTTCTGTTTTTTGCCATTTCCTCTACTGTTTTTAACTGTCCTCTTTTGGTCATTTCTAACTCCGTCCTCCTCCATCCCTCTCCTTGACCTCTGTGGTCCCCTGTGACATCTTCCCCTGTGAAGTGGCCGTATGACCTACCTTGATATGCACGAGATGCTCCGCCACATGTCCCCTCCGCTAGGTGTGGGAAAGAAATGCCCGCCCAGAATCGCCTATAAGGTAGACCCTTTCCCCCCCTCCCCTCCCTTCCTCCCCCAGCAATCTTCCTCTCACTTCTTCCGCTCAATCCCACCTGTCCTGTGTCTCCCGGCTTCTGTCAGACTGTCACAGCCACTTCCTGCTGGGCTCTCGTTTTTTTCCCTCGTTGTTGCTCTCCCTGTCTGTTTGTGACATTCTCTTCTGCCTTCTGCTCCCTCTCAGCTTTTGGCGTTTAAGCGTGCTCACTTCACTGTCTGGCCATTTGGACTTGTTTTGTTTTTAGACTGTGTTTTAATCATGTTCGACGAAGAAGAAGTCAAGACAGACAGTTGACACAAGCCACACTATTACCAAGACGTTAGCTAAAAACTCATGGCAGGTTTTGAAAAATCGCCGTTTGTACTTTGATGACATCGACACATTCTTAGGACCTTTTCTTCTTCGTTTAGAACCAAACAGGCCGTTGTCACATAAAAGCAGATAATTAATATGAGGTTAAAAAGAGTTGGAGACATATTGTCGAGTAATAAACCTGTCCCCTCTTCTCCAGTCTATAATCTACGGGCTGTGTTGAGCTGCAGTATTTAGAGAGCTTGTATTGTGGACCAAGGTAAATCTGGTTCAGCCCTCGGGTACACTCTGTGTATGGCATTTACCTCAGAGTGTATTGTACTTACCATGAGTGGCTCCAGCGTGTACACAGCTGTCTAGATGAATCATGGTTAAGACAGCCCTAGCCGTGCCCTGGATAAAAACGTCTGCCAAGCGACTAGATGGATCTGACGCGTGTGGGGTCTCCAAATATAACTCCTGCTTTAGAGAGATTAATGAACAGGGAGAAATGAGTAGCTAGACGTTTTTTTTAACATTTTTACCTTCTTCTTTCTTACCTTTGCTGTTGTGGAAAATGCATCTCGCTCCACTCCCTCCTTAATGAACGCAGAGGTTCCTGTGTGTCTCTGTTGTCCCTCTGTCACACTCTGTTTATAACTCCTCTGTTGTCCCTCTGTCACCCTCTGTTTATAACTCCTCTGTCACCCTCTGTCACTCTCTGTTTATAACTCCTCTGTCACCCTCTGTTTATAACTCCTCTGTTGTCCCTCTGTCACCCTCTGTTTATAACTCCTCTGTCACCCTCTGTTTATAACTCCTCTGTTGTCCCTCTGTCACCCTCTGTTTATAACTCCTCTGTCACCCTCTGTCACTCTCTGTTTATAACTCCTCTGTCACCCTCTGTCACTCTCTGTTTATAACTCCTCTGTCACCCTCTGTTTATAACTCCTCTGTTGTCCCTCTGTCACCCTCTTTTTATAACTCCTCTGTCACCCTCTGTTTATAACTCCTCTGTTGTCCCTCTGTCACCCTCTGTTTATAACTCCTCTGTCACCCTCTGTTTATAACTCCTCTGTTGTCCCTCTGTCACCCTCTGTTTATAACTCCTCTGTTGTCCCTCTGTCACCCTCTGTTTATAACTCCTCTGTCACCCTCTGTTTACAACTCCTCTGTTGTCCCTCTGTCACCCTCTGTTTATAACTCCTCTGTTGTACCTCTGTCACCCTCTGTTTATAACTCCTCTGTCACCCTCTGTTTATAACTCCTCTGTCACCCTCTGTCACCCTCTGTTTATAACTCCTCTGTCACCCTCTGTTTATAACTCCTCTGTCACTCTCTGTTTATAACTCCTCTGTTGTCCCTCTGTCACCCTCTGTTTATAACTCCTCTGTCACCCTCTGTTTATAACTCCTCTGTCACCCTCTGTTTATAACTCCTCTGTCACCCTCTGTTTATAACTCCTCTGTTGTCCCTCTGTCACCCTCTGTTTATAACTCCTCTGTGTGTCTCTGTCACCCTCTGTTTATAACTCCTCTGTTGTCCCTCTGTCACCCTCTGTTTATAACTCCTCTGTCACCCTCTGTCACCCTCTGTTTATAACTCCTGTGTTGTACCTCTGTCAGCCTCTGTTTATAACTCCTCTGTCACCCTCTGTCACCCTCTGTTTATAACTCCTGTGTTGTACCTCTGTCACCCTCTGTTTCTAACTGCTAATTTTCCGCTCTGGCTATGAGCTGAGCTTCCCTGCTAAATTACCTTTCTGTTCCTCCCTGTGGGGATTGTTCATTCCTCTTATCTGCTTAACTCCACTGTGTGTGTGTGTGTGTGTGTGTGTGTGTGTGTGTGTGTGTGTGTGTGTGTGTGTGTGTGTGTGTGTGTGTGTGTGTGTGTGTGTGTGTGTGTGTCTGTGTGTCTGTGTGTCTGTGTGTCTGTGTGTGTGTGTGTGTGTGTGTGTGTGTGTGTGTGTGTGTGTGTGTGTGTGTGTGTGTGCGTATGTTTTTGACAGAATGTGTACATACAGTATTTATATGTTTGTGGGATGGCCTCACGTGTCTGTGGTTTTCCTTTGGGCACTACCTGACATGTCAGACCCTGCATGCATAGGTGGTGTGTGTGTCCCACCCACCCTCTTCCCCTCCTCTCCTTCTGTATTGTAACTGCTCCTGCATGGAAGTATGCTCTCTTGAGTTCAAGGGAGGCTTGCTTGCACACACACATGCCTCATCTGCGATTCCCCTCCACTTGGCTTGAAGACAATAGGATTCATCCGTCCCAGTCTTCCCCTCTGCGAAGCATGCATGTGCATCTCATCCTTCCTCCCCATTAGCCGTTCATGGAGCTCTACATGCATGTATGTCACTATGACTGAGTCTCAAATGGCACTATTCCCTGTTTAATGAACTATTTAGGGAAAAGGGTGTCATTTGGGACGCAGATGATCTGTCTGCTCTGCTACCCGCCTAAAAATGAAGAGGCTCGGGGGAGGAGTGTGTCCCCAGAAAACAGATACGGCTTCATTCATTCATCCTTTCATAGCAGCACTAAAACATACTCCTCCAGGGCCTTGGAAGCATGTTGACATGTGAACTGTTTCTATCATTTACGTAATGCCGAACAATACTAACTCTTCATCCACACCACTCATGGCTTCTCGTAAATCGCTACGACGACCTCACTTTCCTGTCAGTCTTTGAGTGAAAACTCACTGACACGTTCTGAGGAGTCCTAATGCACATCCAGTTGATTTTTTATGCATGTCCCTCCCAATGTCCATCTCAGACCTTGACCCATAGTCTGACTTTCACATTACCATTTGCATGCTTGTGTTGTTGTGCTCCTGGGAAAGCTCTTCTGTCTGCTGGACTGAAACTAATCCAAACCACTGGCTGTCAAAAGTCAACATCACTCTCACTGTATGTACGGTGTCCCTATTAGGACACTCTCAGTCTCTGCAGGACTTGTCAGTCTCAATTTCATCAGTTAACATGGAACTACTCTACCAGGCAGCACACAGAACCTGCCCAAAGAGCAATTGATTGTAACAGGTGCTAAAATTGGTGTTCTAATGGGCCCCTCACCATGGTTTCTATTCTCCTTAGCGATTGGTCAAAATGAACATGCCCATCGCCGATGACAATACGGTGCACTTCACGTCCACGCTGATGGCTCTCATCCGCACCGCTCTGGAGATCAAACTGGCATCTGGTCAGTGACCTCTGACCTGTTTGCTGATTGGTGGATGTGTGGATGGACTTGATGTGACATATGAGTGTGTCTCTCCTCAGGGGTTCTGGCTCAGCGCCTGTGTGATGCTGATCTGAGGAAGGAGATCTCCACAGTCTGGCCTAACCTGCCTCAGAAGACTGTTGACCTGCTGGTCACACCATATAAAGGTAGGCGACACGTGTGTGTGTGTGTGTGTGTGTGTGTGTGTGTGTGTGTGTGTGTGTGTGTGTGTGTGTGTGTGTGTGTGTGTGTGTGTGTGTGTGTGTGTGTGTGTGTGTGTGTGTGTGTGTGTGTGTGTGTGTGTGTGTGTGTGTGTGTGTGTGTGTGTGTGTTAGAGAGCATGAAAGAGAAACTGAAATAGAGAGACAGAAGAGAAGGAGCTGAGAGACACACAAAAAAAACATCTTCAGAGCACTGAGCTTCACCAAAGCCCAGTCATCCTTTGAGTGAGTGAGTGAGTCTCAACTGTGTTCTCGTTCTGCTCTTTCTACTGCTCTGCAGTTTACTCTGTGTATGAGGGAGCTATATTTACACACACACACACACACACACACACACACACACACACACACACACACACACACACACACACACACACACACACACACACACACACACACACACACACACACACACACACACACACACACACACACACACACACCCAGAACCTGACAACAGTATAATCTCCTTCATTCTGTCTGCTCTTCCAATGCCATCTAGTGGTTGTGGAGAGACGACGACTCGCGCTTCAGCTTTTCTCCACTTACTTTCTCTCTTCATTGTTCCTTCTTTCTTCACTCCTTTCAGTTGATGAGTTCAATGAGCTCATATGCCCCTTTGCGGTTGTAAACCGAGAGCTGACAGTGGGGAAGGTCTATGCTGCCCTCATGATCTTTGACTACTACAAGCAGAACCGGGCCAAGAGGCTGGAACAGCAACTGGGACTGGACTTCACAGGGACAATTAAGGTAGTATATGGCCACAACATAGAGTTGGAAAGAGGACTCAACTTTGCCATAATTGCTTCTGAGACAGCATGGGCTGCACCATTGAGGGCTATCTCCATCCACAAATGACTAACGCGCTATAGGCTCCACATCCATTGAATTTGTCACTAACCTCTACTTGATTCTAGTGAGAAAAGCCGACGGGATGACTAGAAATCCCTCTGTCTCCTGCAGAATAAAAAGGGTGCAGCCTTCTTCCGCCCCATGATGCCCATGACCCATATGCAAGAGGAGACGCCAATCACCACTGCCAAGCCCCCGCCCCCCTCACAACCTGAACCAGAGCCTCAGCCAGAGCCCCCGCCCGTCACCACCTCTCTAACCAATGGTGACACAGTGTGAGTGCCCGCCCATATGTTTTTTATACAGTCTTTGTATAGATACACTAGTCAATAGAAATGTACAGATACATGGCATATACACTTCTGGACGCAGGAAGGAAACAGGTAGACCAATGATCAATGTGAATCATCATCTTATCCGAGTCTTTGGCTTTCATACTTTTCAAAATCTCAGCGTGGCTCATCACATTTAAATTAACGCGTTGGTTGGGAATTTTGGGGAGGTGGACGCTCAGGCTGTGTGACCTCCACGGGATGGTGGTCGCAGAGCCGGATAGATATCTCACAATGTTTGTGTGTGTTTTACGTGTGTGACCTCAGACCAAGCCCTAGAAGTGCCATAAAAGAGTCCGTATCAGGAGATCAGCTGTCTCAGGAGGGTCAGCGGTCCAGCACTAGCAGTCGGACTGTACAGCGGGGCCAGTCAGAGGATGTGCCCTACTCCATCAAACCTCAAGTACTTAGTACATATATAATACCAAAGATAGGAATTATGCAAAAAACCATCGTACCATAGTTCACTGTTAAACCTCTGGTACCCACAACAAATTCTGGTAACTTTTCTGAAATTCCAAGGTTTTCCAGAAGTCTCGGTTGGGAAAATTCCTGGTATCAGGAGGGAATACGAAGGAAATCCTAAAATCTTCCGACCGGGATTTCTGGAGAAGCTGGGAATTTTGGGAAATGTGCTGTTTTGCAACCCAACATATAATTGACCAAAGATGCAAATTACGCAAGCAGCTACCGCGCCAGCATTCACTCTGGTATCCTCAACTCAACTATACGCACACGGTGTTGTTTCAGGAACCAGTGGAGATGAGGCAGGCGGAGAACGGAGCTGATTCAGAGGGCTACTTTGGTCTGGAGGGCCATGGCAGAGCAGCCTCCATGCCTAGACTGGACTCCCAGTACTATGTAAGTCCTCCTTCACTCACTTCCTTACTGTTCCCCTGTACTCTCTCACATAGGACCCCACCAGAACCCCGCCAGGGCTGCCAACGTGGTGCCCGCTCAAATCAAACAGCATTAACGCTACAATTAGGACGACGTCAACATTAGGACAATGCTAGTAAACATGAGTTTTGATTTCTATGGTACGACACCGTTTTTTACTAGTAAACTTGACCTTATTCAACAATACTTTCTCGTGTAGTTGGTAGTAGTTCGTGATGATATTATTGAGACACAGAGAGAGAAGGGAGTGGGAAGTGAAAGAGAACATATAGAGAAAGACCGAGTGGAAGAAAGACTGAATATAAAGGCAGGTAGCTAGAAATGGATTGAGTTAGCCACAGGCTAGCCACGGGCTAACTCAAGCAAAGACGCTGTCTGTCAGTGCACATCAAGTCATCCTGCTGACCTCGTGTGCATCTCAAATGTCACCCTTTTCCATATGCAGTGTACCACTTTTGACAAGGGCCCATAGGACTTTTGGTATGTAGATCTTATGTGACATCTCTTCATTTTTTCCCTCAACAAATCTGAATGTACAGTCATGTCCCCAGCAGCACAGTGACTACACTGTACCTTTCACGCTACTGTCATTTAGCAGACATCTTATTCAGAGCTACTTACAGTAGTGTCTGAATGTACAGTCAGCAGCACAGTCACTACACTGTACCTTTCACGCTACTGTCATTTAGCAGACATCGTATTCAGAGCTACTTACAGTAGTGTCTGAATGTACAGTCAGCAGCACAGTCACTACACTGTACCTTTCACGCTACTGTCATTTAGCAGACATCGTATTCAGAGCTACTTACAGTAGTGAGCGCATCCATTTTGGTATTGGTCCCACGTGGGAGTCAAACCCACAACCTGATGTTGCAAGTGCCATAATTTACCAACTGAGCCACATGGGAGAATATTGTCTTCTTAACTGTCTGTCTTAACGCAGAGTATTTTTTGAATACTACACAATATAAAATATTCATTCATTTTAAACAACTGTTGATAATGGCCACATTGTGTAATATACTTTACTGATGTACCGCATATACTTAATAATGTAATATGCAAATCTCTCTCCCCCCAAAAAGTTCAGGTGAAGAAGTGTGTGGGAAACTGCTTAAACCTTATTACGAATATGCCCCGTCTTCACTTTCCTGTTTATAAATATTGAAAACCATTTCCACATATTTCTTGTTATTCTTTTGACCCGTTAGTCTGTTTTCACGTTTCACGTTTAGACTTTTTGTCGACCTCCATTATGGTTATAGTCAATGCTTTAAAGTTGTTTTGTCTGACATTTATTTTCTACCTGTCTTTCATTTTTGTCATGTTTTCCTCCCTGCTCTTGTGGTGAATGGAGTCCAGGTTTCTTTCCTCTTGAAGGCCTTTTCCGGACCCTCTTTTCCAGCTGTGTGATTGGTTTACGTGTCTAACCATGTGAATCCTGTCTGTCTCGCTTTGCTCTCTGTCTGTCTTTCTTTCTCCCCATCTCCTCCATCCTCTCTTCTTCTCCCTTCTCTCTCCTCTTTCTCTCCTCCTCTTGATGCCCATGGCTAATGTTGTACCCACCTCCTTCCTGTGTGTGCTGTCTGATAGCGGAACCACCCTCGCCACCTACCTGGGACCTACCTGGCAGTATGTACACCTGTTCCGCCTCTCTCTCTCTCTCTTCTCTCTCTTTCTCTCCCTTTATCTCTCTCTCTCTCAGTGCATGCTGGGAGTGTTTTGTAGTTGAGAGGCGTTGTGGAGGGCTCTATCCTTCCTTATATTCTTGATTCTTTCCTTGGTCTTTTCCTTCAATGTTAATTTTCTATGGTGGAGTTAACCCACTGTTAGTTTAGCGGTACACACAATTGTTTTTTCCAAAGTTAGGGAGGAAGAGGACAGAGTTTTAGTTTCCTGGGGTTTTGAGCGCTGTGGCTCGATGGCTTTGCAGCATAGCGCGGAGGAGACGCTGTTGTTACGACATGGATTCAGGTCAAATCAAATCAAATGTTATTTGTCACATACACATGGTTAACAGATGTTAACGCAAGTGTAGTGAAATGCTTGTGCTTCTAGTTCCGACCGTGCCGTAACATCTAACAAGTATTCTAACAATTTCACAACAACTACCTTACAAGTGTAAAGGAATGAATAAGAATATATACATGTAAATATATTGATGAGCGATGGCCGAACGGCATAGGCAAGATGCACTAGATGGTATAGTGTACAGTATATACATATGAGATGAGGGAGAGGGATTGATTGAATATGTCCGTAAACACACCAGCCAGCTGGTCTGCGCATGCTCTGAGGACGTGGCTAGAAATGTCATCTGGGCCGGCAGCCTTGCGAGGGTTAACATAAATGTTTTACTCACGTTGGCTGCGGTGAAGGAGAGCCTGCAGGTTTTGGTAGTGGGCCTTGTCAGTGGCATGTATTGTCCTCAAAGCGAGCTAAGAAGTTGTTTAGTTTGTCTGGGAGCAAGACGTCGGTGTCCGCGACGGGGCTGGTTTTCTTTTAGTAATCCGTGATTGACTGTAGATCCTGCCACATATGTCTCATGTCTGAGCCGTTGAATTGCGACTCTACATTGTCTCTGTACTGACGCTTAGCTTGTTTGTTTTCCTTGCGGAGGGAATAGCTACACTGTTTGTATTCGGTCATGTTTCCGGTCACCTTGCCACGATTAAAAGCAGTGGTTTGCACTTTCAGTTTTGCGCGAATGCTGCCATCAATCCACGGTTTCTGGTTAGGGAAGGTTTTAATAGTCACCATTGTCGTGTCTTTGGCTATGCCGGATTAAGTGATATGACATGCTATTCTATAAAATCCTTTCTCTGTAATTAATATTACCTGATTGAGCTAATCATGTAAATGTAATTAACTAGATGAGTCGGGCACCACAGAAGAAAATGTATAGAGCAATTATCTTCCAAATAAACTCTTAAATACCTTGTAATATTTTACATCAATAGCAGTCAATATTAATCGTCACCTTATTTCAGTCACATCTGAAAGTTGTAAATTCTTGGTTCACGAATCTTCACGAACCCTGGCTAATAAGTTGAATCAGCAATTCAAAATTGGGTTTAATTATTTATTTACTAAATACCTAACTAATCACACAGAATGACGTATTCACAGTATGAATCATACCTTGATTACAAATGATGTCATAAAGGAAAACGTCCCTAGTGGACGGAACAGATATGACAGCTGGTTACACAAAGAAAAGGGGGTTGCGTTTGAGTGAAAGAGCGGGAAGACTGAAGAACAAAGGGAGAAGCTGTGTCTCTATCGGGCCGTAGGAAGCTACTCTATCGTAAATACAGAATCTTATTGTTATGCTGGTGAATGAGGACCCAAAAGCGACTTAACGAAAACAGAGTCTTTATTTCAGTATAGGACAAACGTAATAATCCTGGAAAAATCAAGAAGAAAACAAAACAGGAAAAAACTTAAATCCACTCGAAGTAACGAGGACAGACTGGAGACTCGACCATTGACTGCAGGTTGCTTCGGGAAGGCACCGACGGTAGCAGACTAAGACACCTGCTCACACGCAGCATCTGAAGGAGACAAAACACGACAGGGCGAGACAAGGACACAGAACAGCGAAACATCATACAAGGATCCGACAAGGACAGAAGCGGAAAACAAGGGGAGAAATAGGGACTCTAATCAGAGGGCAAAATAGGGGACAGGTGTGAAAAGAGTAAATGAGTGAGTTAGGAGAATGAGGAACAGCTGGGAGCAGGAACGGAACGATAGAGAGAAGAGAGAGAGGGATTGGGAGAGAGAGGGATAGAAAAAGGGAACGAACCTAATAAGACCAGCAGGGGGAAACGAACAGAAGGGAAAGCACAAGGACAAGACAATATATGACAAAACATGACACTTATGCATTCTAAATTACCGTCCATTTGGTAAATAAATATTTAATCTGAGCTGCGCTTCAATAGGTTGGTGGTAGATGGAAGGCTGTGTTGCCCAACAGAGTCCTTTGAAGAGTGTCTCTGGTGGTGAACGGAATACATTGTAGTGTCGTTGTGTGGTAGACGGGATACTCTGTCTGTCCTCTCCTAGCCCACGTTTACAGCGGCCGCTGCTAACCCAACGGAGGTATCACTTAGGAGGTATAGGAGGTATCACTTCTGTAGCGAATGTCACGAACCGGCTCAAAGCCCGTAACAAAGGGAGACAACATGGAGATAAGGAGTAGCAAAATATGTATTTATTAACTAAAGCAACTAAGTATAATATACAATGGTGTGTGTAATCAGTAATCAGTAGTGTAAGTGAGTGTTTTGCATGCATGAATGTGATAATGCAGGGTGATGAAAGGTGCCAAAGCAAACAAACAAAAGGCCACCAAGAACCACAACACAATCTACAACGGGTGTCTGCATGGAGAGAGTCTCCTCCATGAATATGGAAGAGGTCTATTTATCCTGGGAGACACCTGGCCCAGGTGTTTCCCATGTAGCTGACGACCCTCTCAACTCTGCCCATCGGCATCCTAATAAGGAAACAAGAACAGACAGAATACGGCAGACAGAGTGGGAGGGTCGTCACATTCCCCCCCATAAAACCGGGGACCAACAAGGACCCCGGAACAACATACCAGCCTCCCGCGTCCCAAATTGACACAGGCCTCCCGCGTCCCAAATTGACACAGGCCTCCCGCGTCCCAAATTGACACAGGCCTCCCGCGTCCCAAATTGACACAGGCCTCCCGCGTCCCAAATTGACACAGGCCTCCCGCGTCCCAAATTGACACAGGCCTCCCGCGTCCCAAATTGACACAGGCCTCCCGCGTCCCAAATTGACACAGGCCTCCCGCGTCCCAAATTGACACAGGCCTCCCGCGTCCCAAATTGACACAGGCCTCCCGCGTCCCAAATTGACACAGGCCGCCGCGTCCCAAATTGGTGAGGGGTTATGTGTTCACACCTCCACCTGCCCCAACCAACCTCCTCCTCAGACCTCAGCAACCTTTGCGCATAGGAAGCAATATTTAAGAGGAAAGAAGAACACAAGACCAGGAGGGAACAGACAGGAAAGATAGAACATGACAACCCGAAACAATGGTCAGTCATGTAAACATTCAGGAACATGGCACAAAAGACCAACCGCTACAAACTCCAACGAAAAGAACATCAGGGTCCTTCTTAATTTTTACAACTCCCAACGATTCATAGTCACTTCCAACGATTCATAGTCACTTCCAACGAAACAGAATTTCACTAATTTCAATCATTTAAGCTTGTAGTGTTCAGCGATCTTCAACAGCTGTTCTTAAGTACATAATTCTAACAGGTCCTCTGATGGAAAGCGAATGAACTTGTATACATGAGACACCATAGTCATTATTAAGTAATCTTGCTCAACCCCTCTGCTGAGCACATCAGACCACAACCAGAGAAATGACAATCACCCTGAGCACCACAGAAGAGAGATGATACGGAGCTTCCCCAAAACCTACAATAACTCAACCCTAGTCTTCGTGCAGATTTGCGGTGGGTATTTACGCACTGTAGCCCGCTGGCAAGGAAATAGAACTCCCCAGCATGCTGGCAAATTCCACCAAGCCACGGACGTGCCCCCGAGACAACTGCTCAGTCCACAGACACCACACAAAAATAACAAACATTTAACCATGCCCAACATGTCCAAAATTGAAACACGTCGCTAAGCCTATCAGGGGAAAAAGGCTATAGCTCCGGGTAGCAAGTTCCACTACCCTACACAAATCTCCTACCGAGGTACACAGCCGATTTACTCACCTCAGACTGACTTCCCAACAGAAAGTAGAACAAGTTTCCAGGCTAGGCAAGGCCTGGAAACTAACCATTATACTCCAACGCAGCACACAAACCAAAACAAAGGCAACCAATACTGGGCCGATCACACTCAAACACCATATTCAAACCAAACACGTACCTCCACGGTCTCCCAAACCAATAGTTCAAAGATCCCGGATGAGCCCCCACTTGTCACGAACCGGCTCAAAGCCCGTAACAAAGGGAGACAACATGGAGATAAGGAGTAGCAAAATATGTATTTATTAACTAAAGCAACTAAGTATAATATACAATGGTGTGTGTAATCAGTAATCAGTAGTGTAAGTGAGTGTTTTGCATGCATGAATGTGATAATGCAGGGTGATGAAAGGTGCCAAAGCAAACAAACAAAAGGCCACCAAGAACCACAACACAATCTACAACGGGTGTCTGCATGGAGAGAGTCTCCTCCATGAATATGGAAGAGGTCTATTTATCCTGGGAGACACCTGGCCCAGGTGTTTCCCATGTAGCTGACGACCCTCTCAACTCTGCCCATCGGCATCCTAATAAGGAAACAAGAACAGACAGAATACGGCAGACAGAGTGGGAGGGTCGTCACACGAATAAGAGTTCAAAGTTCATACCATTCGCAACCAAAGCTCATGCTGAGGTGGGCTTCGTTCTGTGATTAATCCTTCTGACATCGGACCGTTATCCTAATGTACCCGGAACAGGAGGTTACATTTTCGCCAAGGGCTTATATAGTGGAGGGAGAGAAGGGTGTGTTTCAAAGTTTATAACCCATGTCTCTTCACAGGGGCGGGCCACTGATTGAGCAGAGCCCTAACCTTATGAAAACCCAAATCTCTCATTTGGAAGCTAAAATTACATTTAATCTTTTCACAAATCCTTTTATATTTAAACATTTGAATTGCACAACAATTCCATGTGAATCTGATAACTATAATATGTAGACTTTCCCAGATACAGTTTAAGTCGTCCTGTCATCAGTCATAATGTCTCAGATGACAACCGAACTGACATCATATTCATTAAGTACCAGTGAGGCATGGGGAGGGACTCTACGCGTGGTTTGCCAGCACAGATATTCTACGGTGCTTTGAGTGTGGGGATTAGGGGAATAAGAGCTTTGCGTGCATAAAGACATAAAGGCTGTAGGTGAGGGTACAAGCATCAATGGGGAAAAATTGAGGTCAATGTGCAGGGGGCCATGAGACACAGGCAGCATCCTATTGGAAGTTTAATGTAAAGCTCTTACAAGATGCTACTTTTTGCTCAGGTTTCCAGACTTTTTGGGAAAGGTGGGGACGGCGAAGAGAGGAGTATGAGTCTCTGAGTCAATGGTAGGATGTGGGAACAGTCTAAATTCTGCTTTTCTGTCAACGGTATACAGCTCTTTCATCCTCAGAGGCTAGGAGAGTATTGGGGTAACTCAAGCGAAGTATCAGTGAAGTGGAGGTTGAGCTCATGGGGCATGGCAATGTTGGCCTCCAGGCTAATTTAGCTGAATTACGTAGAGACCTGGGCAGTTTTATCCAGGTTAAAGCAAAGGGAGCATTTGTAAGAGCTAGGTTCTCCATGTTGCAAGGAGATGCTCTGAGCTCCTTCTTCTTTTGTTTGGAAAGACAGAGCCATGAAGCCAAGGGTATGCATTGTTTGCGGCTGTCAGATGGGTTGGTGACCTCTGTGGTGGGGGAAATTGCGGAATGTGGAGTTTTATACTGACTGGTATAGGGCAGAACTGTGCAATCCTATGTGTGCTCAAGTTTTGTTTGCAGAACTCCCTAAACTCTCTCTGGCACAGAGGGATGAAATTGACATTCCCCTGTTGTCCCATGAACTGGCAGAGGCCGTAAACCCAGATGTCCCCCAGTCGTACACCAGGGGTCGATGGACTCCCAGTGGAGTTTAATAAAAAATTCAGGGAAATAATTGGACCGGACTTCTTTTGCGTGTTGTGTGAATGCGTCAGGGTAGGCACAGCTAGAACTGCGATGCAGTGCCTTAGACCACTGCGCCACTCGGGAGGCCCTGGTGGATTTCTTTCTGGTTGGGCCATCACTGGCTGAGGGCGGCAGTGTTGTACATCTCCATCCACGAAGGAGGACAGAGCCTGGTGGAACTGGAGAGAAGGGTGGCTGCATTCTGACTAAAGGTGGCGCAAAGACTGCTGTACCATAGTGATGTCGGCTGGAGAGAACCAGCATGGGCGCGGCTGAGGATAGCTTGTGGATTAGAGTTGGACTGGCAGCTTTTTCCTCATGAGGCTGGAGAGGCTGAGTACAGCAGGTCTCTCTGATTTCTACTCTGCGGTGCTGAGGGCCTGGCAGCTGCTAAAGCCCACATGAGAAGGGGGGGGGGGGTGGAACCTGGACTGTGCGAGGAGCCTATCTTCCACAATCCAGCCATCCTTTTGAGATCGGTTCAATCGGTCATCCTGCAGAAGTGACTGATGCCAGCTGGTTTACTAAGGCTGGGTGACCTTCGACTGCTGGGTGAGGAAGGGTGGAAAACCCCGGAAGTCCTGGCACAACAAACAGGACTAACATCTCTTAGGCTGCTGGAGAGATTCCTGGGGGAGGTCCAGGAGGCACTGTCTGAGCCGGTAAGGGGGGTGTTTGAGTGGCCAAAGGGGGGGGGGGGCACCGATGTTTCCGCCACTGCAGGTGACAGCAGAGACTGGGGACTGTCAAGGGGGTATGGAGGACTTGTTGGACTTTAACTCTCTGAGCCTGGGGGACTTTGAGAGGGTGGGAGGTAAAGCCCTCTACAACCTCTGCATTAAGGTGAGGAAAATTAGGAGCCTAACAGGAGTGAAGGCACATCAGTGGCAGGGGGGTATGTGAGGCTCAGGGAAAGTTGTCTATTTGGCTAACAAGGAGGAACAGGGTCAGAGGTGGGGGGGGATAACAGATCCTTTACTATTATTTAATGGGATGGTCTCTGCGCGGCTTAATTTACAATTATATAAAGTGTGGAGATGTTTCAGGAGATGGTGTGTCTGGGAGGCCATCTGTATAGCTGGGGAAGATGGGTTGGATATATGGTTGTAGAAGTGGTGGGTTTTGGTTATTGGGATGTGTGATGTTGTATAAGTGGTGGGGTTTTGGTTATTGGGATGTTTTGTATCGTGGGGTAGAGGACAAGGTGAGTATGCAGCACACAGGATATTTGTTTTTTAAAGGGGGTGGGGGGGGGTGGTGGTGGAGGGTGTGAGGTTTTAATGTAATGAGGATGTATCATTAAAGAAAGACAAAAAGTCTAAAGTCTCTCTCTCTCTCTGTCATATCTCTTTCCTTTTCTCTCTCTCTGTTATACCTCTTTCCTTTTCTCTCTCATCCCTCTCTTTCCATCTCTATGTTGGCCTCTATGTGCTCCCTCCATTCCAGTGGGGAGTTCACATACTCTCACCATCAGTTTGACACTCTTTAGACATTAGCTAAAGCCCATATTGGTGTGAGTGGTCAAGATCCATGTCACCTACAGTACAATTATTGTTGAGTGTTTTCGTACTTCACCTCACATAAATCCATGGGACACCAAACACTCTTTTTTTTTCGCTTTCTTGCCATGAAGTGACGTGATATGACCATTGTGACCATTGTATGTTTGTGTTTCTTTTTAGTGGGTGGTTTGTCAATGTTTTAATGTAGTCACTGAGAGCACTGCTATTTTCCTACGTTGACATAACTGTACTGTTCTCTCTTCATTTCCATGCGTTGTTGTCGTGGTTGTTGTGGTTTTTGTTGTACAAACCAGTGACTGTAGCTACTGGCCGGGACTGATAGGAACTCTTAGAACAAGCTCAATGGAGCGTATACCTCAAGAATCAATTTGGTTATGATCTACAATATCACTTCATTGACTTACCTTTTCAACGATGAATTAAAAACTAAACTTGAAAAGGATGGTTTATATGCCGTTTCCAGGAGACTGCTCCTGGCATTATGGGACGGTGGCAGGGTGTCATCCAGGCTGTTACCACCAGAGGGAGGAATAACGTAGCTAGTGTTCCAGCCTGTCATTTCACTTACTTTATTTACCTCCAGTCTTAAACTTCTCACTGTTCTATTTTGCCATGTTAATTTCACTGCGGCATCAGGCTTTTTTCAAACACAGACAACTCAGCACCTGTCAAGGTGGGAAATATTTCAAGGGAAACGTCAACACTCTGCTTATTCTTAGTTCACTGAGCAGTGTCTCCTGCTGGTTTATGACAGGTTTTAACAACTCGGGCCAAACATTCCGTACATCCAACCCCAAATCGAACATTAGCTCTTACCCCCCATGCACCTGTGTGTATAAAAAAAATGATAGATTTAGACAGCATGGTAAATATGGTATGGTGCCAGTATGTTGCCACTTAGCATGCCAGAGGCTAGCTCTTGTCCAGATCATTGCATGCAGCATGCTGACACTGAGCCTTCCTACAGTGCCAGCAAGCCGCACATAAAAGCTGGCCAGAGGCAAGGTAGAGTCATTACCATATCATTACCATATTGATTATACCATAGGGATGTGGGCAAACGGGTTGATTTGGGATTGGGCGGTGGTATGCCAATCATTAGTGATGTATTCAAGATGAACTATAGTGAGTATTGAAATCGCTCAGTGTTTCAGTCAGAAATGTCTCCTCAACATTTGTGTCTGAAGAGGTTGAACGTCAGTCTCAAGCCCAGAGATTGGTGTCCACTCGTCTGTTGTACCTCCTCGTCTGTACTGTGTCTACTGTCTAGTGAACAGTTTGGTGCTTGATGCTCCAGTCCAGTGGTTGTGCTGTATTTGCTACACTTCTATGGTAGCTAGCCCTCCATCTTGTATTCCTCCACTCACCGTTTTTCGTCTTTGCTCGCTCCTCCCAGCCTATCCCTGACATCAGTCCTATCAGGCGGTCGGCATCCACGTTGGCTTCCCAGCGCCCCCAGGAGGTGAGTCTGAGGGACTACACCCTGGAGAGGCCTAGCCAAGCCCAGGCCCAGTCATCCTCAGCCCCAGGCCAGGCCCAAGACAGGCCCTACCACCATCACCACCACCACCGCTGTCACAGACGCAGGGACAAGGACAGGGACAAGAAGCAGAAGTCACTCGACAGGGCATCCAGCGTGCAGCCTTCTAGTATAGCAGGTGAGAGACACACCATACATGCATGTTCAGACACACACGTTAGCAACGCACAAGCCCCGCCCACCTCAGAATTCCCTCACTCCAGCCATTACTTCCCTGTTTTTGTGGGGTGAAAATTCATTTGTCACGTAATTGTTGCTGAATTGATGTATTTCCTACTGTTGCTTGTACAGAGCATATTTTGACATCTGTTATGGTCGCTCAAACACATGCTGAATCCGTTCAAAATGTCAACAATGGCACATGTTTCTGATCATCATTTACAATGCCGACGGGATAAAATATTTATACCGCAAGACGGGAGAAAGGTGGGTGTTCCTTTTTTGCATAGTTTAAAAAAAAGTTAAGAGTTCATTCATTTGAAATGTCCACAAAGTAATTCACCTGCAAAGGAAGCCACTCCCAAAAAGAAACTGCCAAATCTCATAAATAGTAGTATTTGTGTGTGCCATTGATAAATTCCAAATGAAGTTGACTATGCAAAAGGGTAATTTATATTCAAGTGTATATGCAAATTATACATAATAAAACGTTATTATTCTAGCAATATGATAACAAAACACCTAAATAAGTCATATGAGGCTTACAGAGGGTCCTTAGGGTCCTTTCATGACATAAAGTTGAAACGTAAATTCCCACCAAAACTGGTGGATTTCATATGTTTTTGTCTGTCATTAAATCAGTCAATATTTCATTCATTTTTATTATTCATTGAGTATCTCACTCCATTATGCAGCTATTACATGTATCGCAATTGTATTTTTTACCTTTTATAAATACACTTGGAAGACCGCTGCTTTGCTTGTGTCAATCATAGCTTACAAACACACACACACACACACACACACACACACACACACACACACACACACACACACACACACACACACACACACACACACACACACACACACACACACACACACACACACACACACACACACACACACTTCCGCTCATGCAGCAACATACACAGACTGAAAGACACCTCACTGTGGAACCCATATAGCATATGATGAACTATGAATTCATGGAGAAATAGAGTAAGGAAACCTTTCATTCTCAGAGGCAGAGAGACCTAGAGACTTGGCTCTTGTTCCAAATCGCTTGGACGATTTTGCATAGGAGCAGAAATTCCGTATCGGATTAAGGGCCTGTGATCGGGTTATGAAGGAAAGAGGTTTCTGTTGTGTTTAATAAAAAGCTTGAGCCAGGGATTTTGCGTGTCAAGCTTTCCATCTGACTAACAAAGAGACTTATGAGTTCCCCCGAGGACAATTTGCTTTGTGGGGATTAGATTTTTTAAAAAGTTTGTATACGTCCTTCCCCTTTGCACTATGGCCTCAAACACGGTAGGTATATAATCGGCTGCTCCAATAGTAGCTCCCCTTATGGGCGACGGGGCAGCCACTATGCACTGTGCAACGATGTGAAATTAGCCAGTCTCATGTGCAGGCTAAAGCACCTTTTTTCTTCTAGTCGAGATTTATCTCAGGCAGCCTGAGCGCCACAGAACAGGGGCTTCAGCAGCTGGTTTAGTTCATTTTCTCCCATAGGTTAAATGTCGTCTGTACACACATGCACACACACCCCCATACTGACCTACTGTACCTCATACACACCCGCACAGATACTGTACCATTCCACATGGCTCAGAATCCATGATGACACGCCTATGTCCCTGTTTGCTCTGTATGAGTTCATGTCTGACACACATGAGCTGTGTCCCAAATGGTACATTATTCACCATAGGGCTCTGGGCCCTGGTCACACATAGTGCCCTACATAGGGAATAGGGTGCTAATTGGGACCTAGCCATGACCTCCATAAAGCAGGAACATGATCCTTGGAACTGTTGTGCTGACTGAGCGTACTAGTGGTGCTGGTCAGTGTGTGTCCGCTAGAGTTCAATGGCGGGAACCCGGTTATTGAGATTTACCAGGATTTACCGCCTAAAATCACTCCCTTTTCCGAGGATAAGTAACTGCTAGAAACCGGTAAATGTTAATAAAATATTTCTATGAACAGCATGTCATGAAATGGATCTGTTAAATTATATGCGCTGCCTAAATCTGTCTTCTCTACGGCCTCTGCATGAAGAATCATCGTGCTCAGGGTGGGGACAGACTGCCCATCTCAGTATGGAGCGCAGGTCACAATGCATGTAGACATACCATCTCAGTATGGAGCGCAGGTCACAATGCATGTAGACGTACCATCTCAGTATGGAGCGCAGGTCACAATGCATGTAGACATACCATCTCAGTATGGAGCGCAGGTCATAATGCATGTAGACGTACCATCTCAGTATGGAGCGCAGGTCACAATGCATGTAGACATACCATCTCAGTATGGAGCGCAGGTCACAATGCATGTAGACCTACCATCTCAGTATGGAGCGCAGGTCACAATGCATGTAGACATACCATCTCAGAATGGAGCGCAGGTCACAATGCATGTAGACATCATCTCAGAATGCAGGTGCATAGACCTACCATCTCAGTATGGAGCGCAGGTCACAATGCATGTAGACATACCATCTCAGAATGGAGCGCAGGTCACAAAGCATGTAGACCTACCATCTCAGTATGGAGCGCAGGTCACAATGCATGTAGACATACCATCTCAGCATGGAGCGCAGGTCACAATGCATGTAGACCTACCATCTCAGTATGGAGCGCAGGTCACAATGCATGTAGACATACCATCTCAGAATGGAGCGCAGGTCACAATGCATGTAGACATACCATCTCAGAATGGAGCGCAGGTCACAAAGCATGTAGACCTACCATCTCAGTATGGAGCGCAGGTCACAATGCATGTAGACATACCATCTCAGCATGGAGCGCAGGTCACAATGCATGTAGACATACCATCTCAGCATGGAGCGCAGGTCACAATGCATGTAGACCTACCATCTCAGTATGGAGCGCAGGTCACAATGCATGTAGACATACCATCTCAGCATGGAGCGCAGGTCACAATGCATGTAGACATACCATCTCAGTATGGAGCGCAGGTCACAATGCATGTAGACATACCATCTCATGAAGGTAACTTGTTTTATTGTGATTGGTAGGCCTATATTTTCTGCAACATAGTCTATGCTACAGTAATATAAAGACCGAATGCCCGTCTCACCTTATTATAATTTTATTATAATATTTTTATTTTTACTTTTTTAATGCTGATACAGATAACAGACGGAACTGGTAGAGGGAAGAACACACACAGATTCCCTACCAAATCAAACCCACCCCAACCCCTCCATGTTCTAACAGAGCCCCACCCCAAAACCATACTTAAAGCAGGCATGATAGACCTTTTTTTAAATTTATTTTAAAGATATATATATTTGATATTGCAGCTGCAGAGTTTTAAAGCAGTGCACCCTGTGAGCACTCTCTGAGTCTTTCTCTCCATCAACTCCATGCAAACTGCATCCAAAAGAGATAATCCTGTTTATAATCCTAATTCTAGTTTGATATACAGTGCGTTCGGAACCGTTCATTTGTCCTACATTTTGTTACATTACAGCCTTATTCTAAAATGGATTAAATAAATAAAATCCTCATCAATCTGTACACAATACCCCATAATGACAAAGTGAAAACAGATTTTTAGAAATTCTTGCAAATGTATAAAAATACAATTTGAGACTCGAAATTGAGCTCAGGTGCATCCTGTTTCCATTGATCATCCTTGATATGTTTCTACAAATTCAATTGATTGGACACTATTTGGATAGGCACCCACTTGTCTATATAAGGTCCCACAGCTGACAGTGCATGTCAGAGCAAAAACCAACCAATGAGGTCTAAGGAATTTTCTGTAGAGATCAGAGACAGGATTGTGTCGAGGCACAGACCTGGGGAAGGGTACCAAAACATTTCTGCAGCATTGAAGGTCCCCAAGAACACAGTGGCCTCCATCATTCTTAAATGGAAGAAGTTTGGAACCACCAAGACTATTCTTAGAGCTGTCCGTCTGGCCAAACTGAGCAATCGGAGGAGAAGGGCCTTTGTCAGCATCATGCTGTGGGGATGTTTTTCAGAGGCAGGGACTGGGAGACTAGTCAGGATCGTGGGAAAGATAAACGGTGCAAAGTACAGAGAGATCCTTGATGAAAACTGGTCCAGAGTGCTCAGGACCTCAGACTGGGGTGAAGGTTTACCTTTCAACAGGACATATACCCCTAAGCACACAGCCAAGACAACTCAGGAGAGGCTTCAGGACAAGTCTCTGAATGTCCTTGAGTGGCCCAACCAGAGCCCGGACTTGAACCCGATCGAAAATCTCTGGAGAGACCTGAAAATGCTCCCCATCCAACCTGACAGAGCTTGAGAGGATCTGCAGAGAAGAATGGGAGAAACTCCCCAAATACAGGTGTGCCAAGCTTGTAGTGTCATACCCAAGAAGACTTGAGGCTGTAATCGCTGCCAAAGGTGCTTCGACAAAGTACTAAGTAAAAGGTCTGAATACTTATGTAACTGTTATTTTTCATTTTTTAAATTTCAATACATTTTCAGAAATGTCTAAAAATCTGTTTTTGCTTTGACATTATTAGGGTTTGTGTGTAGATTGATGAGGGAAAAAAACCATTTAATACATTTTCTAATAATTTTTCTGAATTCACTGATGTCCTAGACTACCTCTTTCAGGTAATAAATGCACTATTAGCTTTATTCTTAGCTAATTAATGATGGGTTATGACTTTTTTGGACTTTTCGAAAGAGGGGCGCAAGCATTGTTTTGCTGAATTGTAAATACAGCAGCCAATAGAATTCACAGGAAGTTTGAAGGAAGAGCGAATGCACGGTGGCGGTAGGCCAGTTATTTAGTCAGACCCAAAGCCATTCCATCTTCGTGAAGAGAAGTGAAAGCCTCCTGCGTCTATTTCTAGTCCTATATTATTCAAGGATGTCATTAGAATGATGAAATACAAGGACAATGACACGTATTTCATTTAACTGTTGAAAGCGAGCGAGGAATGAACCAAAAGAGAAAGAGGTAGGCGAATAACATACTATGTAAGGTGTAAATATACTGGAAATGCATGAGCATACTAATCACAGGCCCTGTTATATTTCAAAATCAATTTCGCTAGCAAGTACTTGTATCTCTGTCGGCCGCTTGTGCTGCTCCAGAGTCATGTTCTATCCCTGCTTTATCATGGTGTAATTCATGATGTGTAATTCCTGTCCACATAAAACAGTATAAATATAATAAAACACAGAACAGTAATACAGTTCACGCTCAAAAATATCATTTATTTTCCCAAGAGAGCATATAGCGAGCTACATCTATGAGCTTTTATGTGTTTCTGTCGTGCATAATGTGCAGTATAATATACTATATGCAGTATACAGTAGCAGTAGTAGTATATTATATGTACTGGATAATGGCACATTCATTTTGGGCCTGAGCTCAATAAATGTCTTAAATGTAGGGCTCATATAATGTATTTAATGTATGGCTCATATAATGTATTTAATGTAGGGCTCATATAATGTATTTAATGTAGGGCTCATATAATGTATTTAATGTATGGCTCATATAATGTATTTAATGTAGGGCTCATATAATGTATTTAATGTAGGGCTCATATAATGTATTTAATGTATGGCTCATATAATGTATTTAATGTAGGGCTCATATAATGTATTTAATGTATGGCTCATATAATGTATTTAATGTAGGGCTCATATAATGTATTTAATGTATGGCTCATATAATGTATTTAATGTAGGGCTCATATAATGTATTTAATGTAGGGCTCATATAATGTATTTAATGTAGGGCTCATATAATGTATTTAATGTAGGGCTCATATAATGTATTTAATGTAGGGCTCATATAATGTATTTAATGTAGGGCTCATATAATGTATTTAATGTAGGGCTCATATAATGTATTTAATGTAGGGCTCATATAATGTATTTAATGTATGGCTCATATAATGTATTTAATGTAGGGCTCATATAATGTATTTAATGTAGGGCTCATATAATGTATTTAATGTAGGGCTCATATAATGTATTTAATGTAGGGCTCATATAATGTATTTAATGTAGGGCTCATATAATGTATTTAATGTAGGGCTCATATAATGTATTTAATGTAGGGCTCATATAATGTATTTAATGTAGGGCTCATATAATGTATTTAATGTAGGGCTCATATAATGTATTTAATGTAGGGCTCATATAATGTATTTAATGTAGGGCTCATATAATGTATTTAATGTATGGCTCATATAATGTATTTAATGTATGGCTCATATAATGTATTTAATGTATGGCTCATATAATGTATTTAATGTAGGGCTCATATAATGTATTTAATGTATGGCTCATATAATGTATTTAATGTAGGGCTCATATAATGTATTTAATGTATGGCTCATATAATGTATTTAATGTAGGGCTCATATAATGTATTTAATGTATGGCTCATATAATGTATTTAATGTATGGCTCATATAATGTATTTAATGTAGGGCTCATATAATGTATTTAATGTAGGGCTCATATAATGTATTTAATGTATGGCTCATATAATGTATTTAATGTAGGGCTCATATAATGTATTTAATGTATGGCTCATATAATGTATTTAATGTAGGGCTCATATAATGTATTTAATGTATGGCTCATATAATGTATTTAATGTAGGGCTCATATAATGTATTTAATGTATGGCTCATATAATGTATTTAATGTAGGGCTCATATAATGTATTTAATGTATGGCTCATATAATGTATTTAATGTAGGGCTCATATAATGTATTTAATGTATGGCTCATATAATGTATTTAATGTAGGGCTCATATAATGTATTTAATGTATGGCTCATCAGGCTCAGGTAGCATCAGGCTTTTATCAAATCTCTAATCAAATCCAGACATAGGCCTTTTAATGTGCTTTATAATGCTTTTGAATGACACGTTGGGTTTTGGCGTAAAATACTGTGTTCCCAGGATAGGAAAGTGAATTATTCTCGGGATGGAACATTTGTAAAATACTGGGAAAATATGAAACCCTAGTGTCCGCTGGTGGCCACACAGAGATCATCTGCAATAGAGATCAGGCCGTATTCATGGTCTGGTGGAGCGCGTTGGTGTCGTGGGTGCAGGGTGTTTTTTGTGTTGGCATTGGAGGGCAGCAGCAGCTTGGCTTTATTGGTGCAGATAAAAGGCCCCAGTGGACAGGCCCAGTCAGTGGGATTTATGGACACCTCTTGGCAGGGCAACAGAAAACCCAGAGAGGAGAGGGAGAGAGGGAAGGAGGGAGAGCAATAGACAGAGGGAGGATGAGAAAGAGTTACATTCCTCTGGGCCAGACACACTAGGGTAGGGCTCTGACACATTAAGAATGAAAAACAGCCACTTAAAGCTGTTTTGTTCTGTCATTGTGATTTTCATCAGAGCACAGAACTTTGGAAGAAAATTGAAAGATCAACAAAAATCACTTCCTGATGTTTTAGCGTTATGCATTTTTATTTGGTCTGAGGGATGCACACCCACATGCACATATATACTCCACGAGTGTAGTTTACTTCAGTCCCTAATCTTGTGTCTGTGTGTGTCGGCCTCAGGTTTGCCTGCTGATCCTGCCGTGGAGGGCTTGTCCAGGGAGCGGGCGAGGGAGCGTGACCGAGGCAGGCCTCAGGAGAGGAGGCATCACTCTGCTGCCGGGGAGAAGCAGCGCTACTCCTGTGAGCGCTATGGAGGCAGGGAGCACTACCACACCAAGTCAGCCGGCCCGAGCCGCTCCACCTCCCCTGGAGAGACCCATGACCTAGGCCTCTTCAAGCAGGTGAGTGGACCTGGAGCTTGTGGTTTTAGGGTGGGATGATAGTGCTGCTTCAGGGTGAGATGATTCAGGTTAGAGTTTCCAGTATGCCGTCCATCCCTGCCTCTCAACTACTCTCTGATTTGTTTGCTGTCTCTTGCAGAGTATTGGCATGGCTAAAGGCAGCCAAGTGGTCTTAACTTCAGCGTTCAGCACTACCTGCCGTGGGCGCAGACAGCTCCCCCAGACCCCCCTCACCCCCCGCCCCGCCGTGGCCTACAAGACTGCCAACTCCTCGCCTGTGCAGTTTGGTGCCACGGGGCACAAGTCCAGTCTCAGCCGTGGCCTCTCGGAGCATAGCGCCCTGCTGGAGTCACCCGCCATGCCCGTCACCCACATCGGCTCAGACCCCAACCTGAGCCCCCAGTCGCGGGGTGCCCCCCACGCAGCCTCCCTGAGGAGCCTGATGACTTCCAGGATGCTGTGAGCACCCATGGGGTGGGAGGAGGACGCTCCCCCAGGACCTCTGCCTCAGCTTCCCATGGGGCTACTGAGCCTTCTTCTGCACCTGCCCCACAGGGCCGGGCTGGGGTCCCAAACGGGTACCACTTCACTCTGGGGGTCAACGCCGGTTCGAGTTCCAGCACCAGAGGAACTGGCAGCTTCCGGGAGAAGGAAGAGGATGACTGGTGTTAGCATAGCTTACATCCCCCTTCACATGTCTGAAAGCGTTTTAGCTTGAACGTTGATGAACTCGCTCATCTTTTGTACAGATTACAGTACAGTGTTGATAATATATAATATATGCCATTTAGCAGACGCTTTTAGCCAAAGCAACTTACAGTCATGCGTGCATACATTGTATGTATGGGTGGTCCCAGGACTCAAACCCACGACCCTGGCATTGCAAGCACCATGCTCTACCCACTGAGCTACAGAGGGCCACATGTCAGTTGATGTCAGTTCCTGCGTGCTCATAGGTGGCCAATGGAGACAGGTATAGTCCAAGATGTGTTAAACATACAGAAAGTACTCTGAAAAGGAAACCCATTCTTAGTGATGTTTTCTCTTTTCTTGGCAAATGGCACTAAAGGACGAAGGACACCTGATATTACATTTTATCAATTCCATTCTTTCACTGACATGAAAGCTTTGATGGTGTGCAGAGCACATGTGAAATCCCTGTGAATATTTAAAGCGCTGGTCAGTCAAATAGTTTTAATAGATAGAAAAAAAAGCCTAAATGTCTTCCTACAGTCTTTGGAGGAAAACAACTAAGACTGTGAACTGTGTTTCTCTACAGCATTGACCAGATAAAAGCCTGTCCCCCTCTGTCCAGATCTAAAATGGGACTACGTTCTATTGCTGGCTAAAGGACAAAACACACCATGCCTACGAACGGTTAAAAGCAGCAGGTGGCTGTCCTGTCGCCAGAATAACGGGCGCCGTTTTCTATTACTCTCTACACGATGAATCGCCCCTGCTAGTTGACACCCAGCTGGTGACCTACTGTGCATAGGCCAACGTTCGTTATGGTGTGTCTTGTCCTGTAGTGTGTCTGCTGGCACTGGAAGTAATATGAGTAGAACCAGGAGGAACAAGTGATGATAATGATGCACTACCACCCAATCCCTTCCCGCTCTTCCCTCCCTTCCCTCTCTTCAGAAAATCCTTTAGTATCTCTTTAACTCTTTCTACACAAGAGCGTCGTTAGACTCCTGTTGGTACACTCTTAGAGAAAAAAGTTTCCAAAAGGGGTTTTCGGCCCTTAGGAGAACTCTTTTAGGTTCCCTGTTGAACTCTCTGTGAAAAGGGTTCTATACGGAACCCAAAAGGCTTCTACCTGAAATCAAAAGCGTTCTACCTGGAACCCAAAAGGGTTCTCCTATGGGGCCAGACGTATAACCCTTTTAGGTTCTAGATAGCACATTGTTTTCTAAGAGTGTATTACCAGAATCATATATAGAGAGTTGGGCCAATGCACTTTTTGTCTGAATGTTCCGAGACCACCACTTTCTCCTCCATAGCCGTGGCTAATTGATCATTGGCGTTGTGCAGACTTGCATACACATCATTCCGAATGCTAATCAATGGAAATGTGTGTTAAATTCGCTGCTCTGTTTTGCTTGTTTACAGCGGGTCATTTCTTAGGGAACTGTCAGAGGCGCTCTCCTATTGTTACATCACCAACATTTCAAGAATAGAGTTTTATATGGGTTCTAACATGGCGGCTGTTGTAAAACCTGGCCTAACTCCCTCTTTCTATAACTCTGGGTATTACAGTAAGATGCATTACGGAGAGTATATGGTTAAGTAGGTATAGTATTGCTGCTGTTTTCCCGTGTCACCTATGACCTGTTGAACTATTTCTGAACAAAAACACAAAACACAAAAGGACCGAAGATTCAAATTTATTTTTTATGGAACCATAACATTAAATGGAATATCTTTTCATGGCGTTTATTTTGTTGTTGTCGTAAGTTGTACCTCGTGCAAATGATATGAGTGTGGTTGGATCGGTCAACTCTTTCTAACGTACTGCTCTAGTGGCTGAATACCAAGTGCCTATCATTAAATATATGTAATTCTAGTTATAATGCAGCCTGACTTTTGTGATGTATCAACACAGGAGAGGGGAGGATGGAACGTATGATGTAGGGTTTACGGTATAAGAGGTATACGCAGTCACTGTTATGAGTAAAAAATGTATATAGTTGTAAAGCAAAGAGAGGTTTACTGAATTCCAAGGAATACAGTAAACAACACTTTTTCTTTGAAACTCCAATGAGGAAAAGAATGCATCGACACGTTTTTTGTTGTTGTTGTAATGATGATGTAAAATAGAGTTATAAGTAGGTCAGAACTACAGATCTGAAGCAAGCATTGTAATGCATGCCAGGGTTTTGAACTTGTCAAAGTTGTGTTTACTTTTGCTTAAGGGTGTATACAGACCTTTTGCCTTTCTCTTCCAAAAATATACAGTACTGCCAGAGTTAGATGGAAGGCAAAGTGGTTTCAAGGGGAAAAAGTGCCATTTGTGATTCCCTCCAACTAGGAAAGTTTCACTTGACCTGTTCTTATTGATAGAAACAATATATTCAAGTATCATGTTTATAAACACTTGCCTCATATCTCTCATATATGAAGAGAAGTAGATTACATGTACAGTATGCTTATGAATTCTGCCACTTTTGCCCATATCTCATGGGTTTCTTTTCTTCCAAATATATATTTATCCTGAAGGCAGGGTCGTGTGAAGGCCTTCACTAACTGATACATAGCCTACAACTTTGTGTCTTCGCGGGTACTGAAGGGTTGCGTTGACAGTTGACTCTTTCAAGTAGGGCTATGCAACAAGATGACACTTTGGGCTAACTCTCACTTGCCCTGTAACTTTACCCTCTGGGTTCTCCACATTCAGGCTTTAGCACGATTGTGACCAAATTTGACTTTGGATATATTTACAAAGAGTTGTAAAAATGCAAATGTAGTATATAATGTACATTGAAAATGCATTGACAAAGGCACAAGGATTAACAATTGAATTATGTCAAACAGGACATTTTGAGTTCAGCAAGTCTATTGCATGTAGCCTGATACAACCACCCAGACCACCAACCACCCAGACCACCACCCACCCAGACCACCACCCACCCAGACCACCAACCACCCAGACCACCCAGACCACCCAGACCACCCAGACCACCACCCACCCAGACCACCACCCACCCAGACCACCACCCACCCAGACCACCACCCACCCAGACCACCAACCACCCACCCAGACCACCAACCACCCACCCAGACCACCACCCATCCAGACCACCAACCACCCAGACCACCAACCACCCAGACCACCACCCACCCAGACCACCAACCACCCAGACCACCACCCACCCAGACCACCAACCACCCAGTCCACCAACCACCCAGACCACCCAGACCACCAACCACCCAGACCACCAACCACCCAGACCACCAACCACCCAGACCACCACCCACCCAGACCACCAACCACCCAGACCACCAACCACCCAGACCACCAACCACCCAGACCACCAACCACCCAGACCACCACCCACCCAGACCACCAACCACCCAGACCACCAACCACCCAGACCACCAACCACCCAGACCACCACCCACCCAGACCACCAACCACCCAGACCACCAACCACCCAGACCAGCAACCACCCGGACCACCAACCACCCAGACCACCAACCACCCAGACCACCAACCACCCAGACCACCACCCACCCAGATGTGTTTGTTTTTATTGTACGGAATCAGAAATCACATTTATTTTGATCTATTTTTGTTTTCTAGCGTTAGATGTATTGCGCAATCTATTTGATGGATCGTCAAAGTACTAGACATTGAATCGAAGACTTTACATTTGAACATGGCTATTTATCGGGGAAGGTACAGTAGCCTTGTAGATTGCAAGACTCTTCCTTGGCCTCTAAAAGCCGCTTTATGGTGCCCTAGTTGAGGAGAAAGCAGCGTGCACCCCTAGATCCTTTATTCTTTAAATCAATCCATTTTAAAACCAGTTTGTCTCTGCATATCTCATCCACATTTCCTGTGGCTATATTCCCTGGACATGTCATGTTTGCATGTTATGAAAAGTATGTGCATGTGCAAAAATAATAATATTTTTTTTTTATACAATCTATTCACTGGTTGTATTTTCTGAAGATCTTTAAATCATATGTTTTTGTTTCTGGAAAGACAAAAGAGCTTAAATATCAACATTTAAACAAAAGTATTGAACTATATTTGAACCATATGTTTAGTGAAGAAGGATTATTTTCTGAGGTTCTGGAGCAACTGGGTCCTTTACTGTCGAATATGTTATATGACTGTCAATCCTACAGTCATTTAAAACATTACATTTTGTATGAATTGAAGACCTTGAATAAAGATATACGAAAATGAATACAGAGAATGAGTTGGTGTATTTCTTGGTAATACTCACCTGCTTTATGGTGATATGTCTTGTTGTGGATATCTTTATTGTAAGAGTGGCATATAGGGGCTTGCTTTTCACTCAAATATACACTACCTTTCATTAGTTTGGGGTCACTTAGAAATGTCCTTGTTTTTGAAAGAAAAGCACGTTTTTTTTGTCCATTAAAATAACATCAAATTGAAATACAATGTAGACATTGTTAATGTTGTAAATCACTATTGCAGCTGGAAATTTACTTATTTTCCACTATAATTTGCAAATAAATTCATAAAAAAATCCAACAATGTGATTTTCTTGATAGTTTTTTCTCATTTTGTCTGTCATAGTTGAAGTGTACCTATGATGAAAATTACAGGCCTCTCTCATCTTTTTAAGTGGGAGAACTTGCACAATGGGTGGCTGACTAAATACTTTTTTGCCCCACTGTAACTGGCCTTCTTTAGACTAGTTGAGTATTTTAGTATGTCTCATTTTTGTCCTTGAGTCCCCACACGGGACAATTTCTTCCCTCGAGGCCCCCACACTGGACAATTTATTTATTTTGTTGAGGCCCCGTTATTATCCAGATAATAATCATTGCCCCCCCCCCAAAAAAAAAAAAAAAAAAAAAAAAAAACGAAGTTAGACAGGCCCTCTGGCCTAAAAATGGACCAGCCCATGCCAGATGGCCAGTCTGCCCCTGACCGGTCCCCAATACAACTTGTTCTCCAATTTTATTTGAATATCCTGCCTGAAATATTTGCCTGGAGAGGGGAGCTGTCTCCCACTAGCCTAGTCTGTCACATGCGTGATGCAGAGGTGTGCGGACCTTAGAGGGTTTCATTGGCTTGGGTCGCGAGGGTGGGCGGGGAGCTGTGGCGTATTTGCGCGCGAGCTCTTCTTGAACGAGAGAAGGTGGAGAGGTTGCCACAGATGCTTTTAGAGAGAGATATTCAAAAACAATTCAGCTAATGTTATATTCATGAAATATACATATTTGTCTCAGAACTTAAGTGATTTTGCCTTCAGTGATTTATAAGTGAGAGGTTTTGAGTGAAAGGGAAACCTTTGACTTTACCAAAAATGCATAGCACCGTTGGATGTTTCCGCTTCCCCATCCCATCAACCTGAGGACGCATTTATTTACCAGTAATACATTGTTCGACGTTAATTCATTTAAACAGTTTCGGACTTTCTGATATTGAAGGAAAATGTTGTGCTGGGTGGTAAAGTGGACATGTTGTCTACTAGTGCTCTTCAAAATCAGCGCTGCCTCTGTTGACGCTGGACGCACAGACTCTCCTGGCGAGTCAGGGTCGGGGATGCTACCAACAGGTGAGGAAGGACATGTAGTTCGCCGGAATAGTGTGTTAATACATTTGATGAGTGAATGTATCTTCAAGCCATATAGCTATGACGTCGATGTGCTTTTGAAATGTCCCTCGCAGTAGTGCTGCAAAGTCAACTTAGCCTGTCACCTAGCCAGCCTACTGTTTGCCATAATACATTGATTTCACAATTATTCAATTATTCAAGGAGCGATATTGAGTGGACTCTACATTCGTGTCATACAACTTCTGGGCCTCATTGAGCCGCTAATGTTTAATTACATTTTTCTAAGGGGGAATAAGTGCGTCTCCTTTATCTTATCTTCTTTGTCAGATTTGTCACATCACATTTGTATTCTTTCTGGGAACAATTATATTGAAGTAACCCCTAGTTATTTCACTCTGAATTATTTATAAAATGTACTCTTTTCTGAAACATCCCTTAACGTCATCATATGTATTTAAGTAGACTTAGATGCTGTCATCAGCTATGTTTATGTGCCACCTCCAGCACAGCATGCTCTTTAGAGCCAGAGCAGATTTGAGCACACTCTGATAATGTGCCACAATCATTGGCAAGATTAATTAACCCTCCTCGGACTGATTTCCTGGCTGTCCAGTTTGAACCTTATTAGGTTACATTCTGCATGGGAACTTCTTGCAGACAAGTCCACTATCAGTCCTATTCATTACCGTAAGCCAGGAGGCTGTCCAAAAAGAGTGCAATATAGAGTCTCTAATTGATCGTTGTCAACCATCCTCCCCCTGGTACCAACCCCTTATCTCATCTTGTCTTTTGTGCCACCTCTCTCTTGAAACGGGCGCTTAGCTTTAACCCTCCATTTTAAGAGCTCTTGGCACATGGTGAAATCAAGACGCTTGTCAACAGTCACAGCAATGAAGGGGGTTGACAACCTCCCTTGAAGACTCAAAGCACAGTGAAGTAACTGCTTTCCACTCGTACAGTATGATGAGGTACACACTGTTTAAACATCACTGACAAATGAGGATTGCGTTCGAACACAGTTCAGGGTTGTCTGTCTCGACATTTTGGCCATATGCACACTGGCATAGCTTTGTGATACTGTAGCTCTTGAATTGCTCTCACAGGTATTACCGTACGTCTAACGATGCCGTAAGGTCAGAGGATCTGAGTAGTACTGTGTTATCGGAGCACTCACTGGGGATCAGAGCTCATCTCCTGCTGGGCTCCCGAAAGCTGCTGAAATATGCAATAATATCAGTGACAGTACTATCAATATCAGTGACAGAACTATCAATATCAGTGACAGAACTATCAATATCAGTGACAGTACTATCAATATCAGTGACAGAACTATCAATATCAGTGACAGAACTATCAATATCAGTGACAGAACTATCAATATCAGTGACAGAACTATCAATATCAGTGACAGTACTATCAATATCAGTGACAGTACTATCAATATCAGTGACAGAACTATCAATATCAGTGACAGAACTATCAATATCAGTGACAGAACTATCAATATCAGTGACAGAACTATCAATATCAGTGACAGAACTATCAATATCAGTGACAGAACTATCAATATCAGTGACAGAACTATCAATATCAGTGACAGAACTATCAATATCAGTGACAGTACTATCAATATCAGTGACAGAACTATCAATATCAGTGACAGAACTATCAATATCAGTGACAGAACTATCAATATCAGTGACAGTACTATCAATATCAGTGACAGAACTATTTTCCAAATATACTATTATCACATTTCCTCAGATATCTTTAGGTCTGTTTTGTATTTGTATTTATTATAGATTCCCGTTAGTTCCTGCCAAGGCAGCAGCTACTCTTCCTGGGGTCCAGCAAAATTAAGGCAGTTCTACATTTAAAAAAAATATTACACTACATTTCTAACAGATGTCAGAACATATTCAGTTGCCACATAAGGGACCAAAAATAGTTGTCTGAAAAGACAAGACCAAGCTAAAGACTCGAATTAGGCTGTTAAAGTGACAGACAAATCCTGGGGTGATGTTGACTGAATCCAGCCCCAAGTTCGGTGTCGAATGTTTTTACGGAATGTTTTGAGAGGGGTCCCTGGGGTCGTTGCGGATGGCAGAGCGCGAACTCTTTCTTTAAACAGTGCAGATTTTCATGGAATAGGCCGGTGATTATGTTAAGATAATAGTCCTCTAGGCAGCCATATAAATAAGCCTTGTGAGGTGGTTACTCATTGATTTAGATTGTATTACTATTATACTCTGTAGTAAAAATAGCTTGGCTCACCTTGGGGCTTTGTTAATTCTGTTGATACTCAGAATGATGAGCAGCATCAGAGAAGGCCTAAACATAGTTGAGCTCAATAACCTAATAAGTTTATCCCACCGGGTGGGAGCTGAGGGGTTATTAAGTGACTAAACCCACAGCAATGTGTTAAAGGTGACGGTGACCTCATACAGTATAGCTGTCTGCACTGTAATTGCGGTGGGTGTGGTGGACTTTGGTGGCAACAACACCTTTGAGACTTCGCTATAGTGTGCAGGGAGATTCTGTACATCATCCCCAGCAGGTACCCTCCATGATCTATCATATAAGAATCACTCAACGGGTGCATATTTTAACTCTCTCCAACTGTGAGGAATTACATACTGCACGATTGCAGCCTTTCAGCAGTGGTTGATAAATCGGCTTCATTTTTTCAACAGCTTTTGTATTAAAGTTCCTACAGTGGTGATTTGTCTGTTTGAGTGCCAGACCTGGTTTGGCATGACAGAGTAGAGCAAAGAGGAGCAGTGTAGTCGCTCAATCTAAGGAATGAGCTATTGGAAACAGCTTGTTATCTCTGATATTACTCTGGATCTCTATCCAGCCAGTTTCAAGCTGTGATATCTGAGTCCTCGTCGTGTTTGGAATACTAGCACCCCATTACTTTGAACCTCAGAGATGTGGATCATAAAAGCATACTGCAATTCTCACAATGTAGAACATCTGTTGAAAAAAGATGAGTTTGTATTCACTCAGTCAATATTTGTTATTCTGTTCAAGCTTCCTCCTTTTCACTCTGTCAATTGGGTTACTATTGTGGAGTAACTACAATGTTGTTGATCCATCATCAGTTTTCTCCAATCACAGCCATTAAACTCTGCAACTGTCTTAAAGTTACCATTGGCCTCATGGTAAAATCCCTGAGGGGTTTCCTTCCTCTCTGGTAACTGAGTTAGGAATGACGCTTGTATCTTTGTGCTCAAAGGGATATTCAATGTCCAAGTTTTTTATTTTGACCCATTTACCAATAGGTGCCCTTCTTACATTTACATTTACATTTAAGTCATTTAGCAGACGCTCTTATCCAGAGCGACTTACAAATTGGTGCATTCACCTTATGACATCCAGTGGAACAGCCACTTTACAATAGTGCATCTAAATATTTTAAGGGGGGGGTGAGAAGGATTACTTTATCCTATCCTAAGTATTCCTTAAAGAGGTGGGGTTTCAGGTGTCTCCGGAAGGTGGTGATTGACTCCGCTGTCCTGGCGTCGTGAGGGAGTTTGTTCCACCATTGGGGAGCCAGAGCAGCGAACAGTTTTGACTGGGCTGAGCGGGAACTGTACTTCCTCAGTGGTAGGGAGACGAGCAGGCCAGAGGTGGATGAACGCAGTGCCCTTATTTGGGTGTAGGGCCTGATCAGAGCCTGGAGGTACTGAGGTGCCGTTCCCCTCACAGCTCCGTAGGCAAGCACCATGGTCTTGTAGCGGATGCGAGCTTCAACTGGAAGCCAGTGGAGAGAGCGGAGGAGCGGGGTGACGTGAGAGAACTTGGGAAGGTTGAACACTAGACGGGCTGCGGCGTTCTGGATGAGTTGTAGGGGTTTAATGGCACAGGCAGGGAGCCCAGCCAACAGCGAGTTGCAGTAATCCAGACGGGAGATGACAAGTGCCTGGATTAGGACCTGCGCCGCTTCCTGTGTGAGGCAGGGTCGTAATCTGCGGATGTTGTAGAGCATGAACCTACAGGAACGGGCCACCGCCTTGATGTTAGTTGAGAACGACAGGGTGTTGTCCAGGATCACGCCAAGGTTCTTAGCGCTCTGGGAGGAGGACACAATGGAGTTCTTTGCGAGGCATTGGAAAACGTCCCTCGTCACTGTGGTTGAATATGTGTTTGAAATTCACTGATCGGCTGAGGGACCTTACAGATTTGGGTAACACACCAGTATTATAACATGTTACTACACAGTCATAACCATGTCGTGATATGTCATAACAGCTGACATAACTTGTCACAACCTGTCATAATATGGTCATAACACTGTCATGACACATACAGTCTTTAGACCTGTTATGACATATATTGCATTATTTTATGGCTGTTTAAGAGTGTAAGCCAATCTGGCTTATATGATAATGATGGTCATAATGCTTCTTACAGTGTCATAAAGTGTATTTTCTCAGTTCCAAGTAAAGTGACACAGGATGGTCGTAATGCTTCTTGACACTGACATACTGTGTATTTTCTCAGTTCCAAGTAAAGTGACACAGGATGGTCGTAATGCTTCTTGACAGTGTCATAAAGTGTATTTTCTCAGTTCCAAGTAAAGTGACACAGGATGGTCATAATGCTTCGAGACAGTGACATAATGTCTATTTTCTACAAGTTATTTATTTATGAAGTAAAACACGAGTAAAGAATTCATCACAACAACAACAAGGGATTTAAGAAACTTTCAAATGAAACTTTTTGGAAAAAATACATTTAAGTAAATGTGGATTTTTTTCAATTTAAAGTTTTATTAAGTTCTTGTTGTTCTTCTTGTTGTTTTTCAATCAACCAACAAAACACATTCCACATTCACAGATGTGACAGGCTTTAAAAAAAGAAAAGGTCATAAAATAATAATACATTTGGAAAAATTAAAAATTAAAATTCAATTAAAATGAATGATAAAGTCAAATAAAAGCATTTATTTTTCTTAATCTATATATTTTCCTTGGTGCATACATACATACATACATACATACATACATACATACATACATACATACATACATACATACATACATACATACATACATACATACATACATACATACATACATACATACATACATACATACATACATACATACATACATACATACATACATACATACATACATACATACATACATACATACATGCACACGTACTCAAAAACGAAATTAAAATAAAAACACAAAAGAAACACAACACTTGCAGCAGCACTATCAAGGTTCTTATCAGCTATTTCAAGCATTCGCTGAGACGACGGGCCAATAGTTCCTTTTTAGGTTTTACAGTACCTTACACAACATGTATCTGCGCATTTCCCTAGTCACCCCGTTCACTCTGTCCAGTTTGAAATATAGTTGAATAGTGGAGACCAGAGTCTATCAAACTTGGGCTGTCTCTTGTGGAGGTCATAAGTGAGCTTTTCAAGAGGAAGAAAGTCAACAATCTGGTCAATCCACATTTTAAATGTAGGAGGGGTATTAGAGGCCCACAATAGAAGAATACATTTCTTAGCAAAGTATGTAATAGTCATAAGTCAGATTTGTAAAATGCTTTTCGGCGAAAGCATGAGAAGCTATTATCTGATAGCATCTACTCCCAAAATACTGCAACGTCACCTAACGACAGATCTTGCGGTAGCCGGGGCTACCCAAAACGCTACCCAAAACGCAGAAATAAAATATAAAACATTCATTACCTTTGACGAGCTTCTTTCTTGGCACTCCTAGATGTCCCATAAACATCATTTTGGGTCTTTTTTGGATTAAATCGGTCCATATATAGCCTAGATATCGATCTATGAAGACTGTGTGATCAACGAAAAAAATAGCGTTTTCTAACGTAACGTCATTTTTTTTAATTAAAAAAGTTGACGATAAACTTTCACAAAACACTTCAAAATACTTTTGTAATGCAACTTTAGGTATTAGTAAACGTTAATAAGCGATCAAATTGATTACGAGGTGATGTATATTCTATAGCTGTCCGTCTGGAAATAATGTCCGGGTAAATCTCAACCAAAATATCCGGTCGGAGACCTGAACAAATGGTTTGTCTCTTCTTCGTTTGACCAAGAAACAAAGCCTAGGCAAATGACAAGACTGTTGACATCGTGTGGAAGCTGTAGGTATTGCAACCTTAGCCCCATTTAATGTGGTTCGCCTTTAACAATGGGTTGAAGTGGCGGATGGATATATTTTTCCATTTTCAGTGATCAGATTTCCCTGCACTTTTCGATGAAACGCACGTTCTGTTATAGTCACAGCCGTGATTTAACCAGTTTTAGAAACGCCTGAGTGTTTTCTATCCACACATACTAATCATATGCATATACTATATTCCTGGCATGAGTAGCAGGGCGCTGAAATGTTGCGCGATTTTTAACAAAAAGCTGCGAAAATTCGCAACAGCCTTAAGTTAAGAAGATAGATACACGGGGTCATATACATTTACATTTACATTTAAGTCATTTAGCAGACGCTCTTATCCAGAGCGACTTACAAATTGGTGCATTCACCTTATGACATCCAGTGGAACAGTCACTTTACAATAGTGCATCTAAATCTTAAAGGGGGGGGTGAGAGGGAATACTTATCCTATCCTAGGTATTCCTTAAAGAGGTGGGGTTTCAGGTGTCTCCGGAAGGTGGTGATTGACTCCGCTGTCCTGGCGTCGTGAGGGAGTTTGTTCCACCATTGGGGGGCCAGAGCAGCGAACAGTTTTGACTGGGCTGAGCGGGAGTTGTACTTCCTCAGTGGTAGGGAGGCGAGCAGGCCAGAGGTGGATGAACGCAGTGCCCTTGTTTGGGTGTAGGGCCTGATCAGAGCCTGGAGGTACTGAGGTGCCGTTCCCCTCACAGCTCCGTAGGCAAACACCATGGTCTTGTAGCGGATGCGAGCTTCAACTGGAAGCCAGTGGAGAGAACGGAGGAGCGGGGTGACGTGAGAGAACTTGGGAAGGTTGAACACCAGACGGGCTGCGGCGTTCTGGATGAGTTGAAGGGGTTTAATGGCACAGGCAGGGAGCCCAGCCAACAGCGAGTTGCAGTAATCCAGACGGGAGATGACAAGTGCCTGGATTAGGACCTGCGCCGCTTCCTGTGTGAGGCAGGGTCGTACTCTGCGGATGTTGTAGAGCATGAACCTACAGGAACGGGCCACCGCCTTGATGTTGGTTGAGAACGACAGGGTGTTGTCCAGGATCACGCCAAGGTTCTTAGCGCTCTGGGAGGAGGACACAATGGAGTTGTCAACCGTGATGGCGAGATCATGGAACGGGCAGTCCTTCCCCGGGAGGAAGAGCAGCTCCGTCTTGCCGAGGTTCAGCTTGAGGTGGTGATCCGTCATCCACACTGATATATCTGCCAGACATGCAGAGATGCGATTCGCCACCTGGTCATCAGAAGGGGGAAAGGAGAAGATTAGTTGTGTGTCGTCTGCATAGCAATGATAGGAGAGACCATGTGAGGTTATGACAGAGCCAAGTGACTTGGTGTATAGCGAGAATAGGAGAGGGCCTAGAACAGAGCCCTGGGGGACACCAGTGGTGAGAGCGCGTGATGAGGAGACAGATTCTCGCCACGCCACCTGGTAGGAGCGACCTGTCAGGTAGGACGCAATCCAAGCGTGGGCCGCGCCGGAGATGCCCAACTCGGAGAGGGTGGAGAGGAGGATCTGATGGTTCACAGTATCGAAGGCAGCCGATAGATCTAGAAGGATGAGAGCAGAGGAGAGAGAGTTAGCTTTAGCAGTGCGGAGCGCCTCCGTGATACAGAGGAGAGCAGTCTCAGTTGAATGACTAGTCTTGAAACCTGACTGATTTGGATCAAGAAGGTCATTCAGAGAGAGATAGCGGGAGAGCTGGCCAAGGACGGCACGTTCAAGAGTTTTGGAGAGAAAAGAAAGAAGGGATACTGGTCTGTAATTGTTGACATCGGAGGGATCGAGTGTAGGTTTTTTCAGAAGGGGTGCAACTCTCGCTCTCTTGAAGACGGAAGGGACGTAGCCAGCGGTCAGGGATGAGTTGATGAGCGAGGTGAGGTAAGGGAGAAGGTCTCCGGAAATGGTCTGGAGAAGAGAGGAGGGGATAGGGTCAAGCGGGCAGGTTGTTGGGCGGCCGGCCGTCACAAGACGCGAGATTTCATCTGGAGAGAGAGGGGAGAAAGAGGTCAGAGCACAGGGTAGGGCAGTGTGAGCAGAACCAGCGGTGTCGTTTGACTTAGCAAACGAGGATCGGATGTCGTCGACCTTCTTTTCAAAATGGTTGACAAAGTCGTCTGCAGAGAGGGAGGAGGGGGGAGGATTCAGGAGGGAGGAGAAGGTGGCAAAGAGCTTCCTAGGGTTAGAGGCAGATGCTTGGAATTTAGCGTGGTAGAAAGTTGCTTTAGCAGCAGAGACAGAGGAGGAAAATGTAGAGAGGAGGGAGTGAAAGGATGCCAGGTCCGCAGGGAGGCGAGTTTTCCTCCATTTCCGCTCGGCTGCCCGGAGCCCTGTTCTGTGAGCTCGCAATGAGTCATCGAGCCACGGAGCGGGAGGGGAGGACCGAGCCGGCCTGGAGGATAGGGGACATAGAGAGTCAAAGGATGCAGAGAGGGAGGAGAGGAGGGTTGAGGAGGCAGAATCAGGAGATAGGTTGGAGAAGGTTTGAGCGGAGGGAAGAGATGATAGGATGGAAGAGGAGAGAGTAGCGGGGGAGAGAGAGCGAAGGTCGGGACGGCGCGATACCATCCGAGTAGGGGCAGTGTGGGAGGTGTTGGATGAGAGCGAGAGGGAAAAGGATACAAGGTAGTGGTCGGAGACTTGGAGGGGAGTTGCAATGAGGTTAGTGGAAGAACAGCATCTAGTAAAGATGAGGTCGAGCGTATTGCCTGCCTTGTGAGTAGGGGGGAAGGTGAGAGGGTGAGGTCAAAAGAGGAGAGGAGTGGAAAGAAGGAGGCAGAGAGGAATGAGTCAAAGGTAGACGTGGGGAGGTTAAAGTCGCCCAGAACTGTGAGAGGTGAGCTGTCCTCAGGAAAGGAGCTTATCAAGGCATCAAGCTCATTGATGAACTCTCCGAGGGAACCTGGAGGGCGATAAATGATAAGGATGTTAAGCTTGAAAGGGCTGGTAACTGTGACAGCATGGAATTCAAAGGAGGCGATAGACAGATGGGTAAGGGGAGAAAGAGAGAATGACCACTTGGGAGAGATGAGGATCCCGGTGCCACCACCCCGCTGACCAGAAGCTCTCGGGGTGTGCGAGAACACGTGGGCGGACGAAGAGAGAGCAGTAGGAGTAGCAGTGTTGTCTGTGGTGATCCATGTTTCCGTTAGTGCCAAGAAGTCGAGGGACTGGAGGGAGGCATAGGCTGAGATGAACTCTGCCTTGTTGACCGCAGATCGGCAGTTCCAGAGGCTACCGGAGACCTGGAACTCCACGTGGGTCGTGCGCGCTGGGACCACCAGATTAGGGTGGCCGCGGCCACGCGGTGTGGAGCGTTTGTATGGTCTGTGCAGAGAGGAGAGAACAGGGATAAACAGACACATAGTTGACAGGCTACAGAAGAGGCTACGCTAATGCAAAGGAGATTGGAATGACAAGTGGACTACACGTCTCGAATGTTCAGAAAGTTAAGCTACGTAGCAAGAATCTTATTGACTAAAATGATTAAAATGATACAGTACTGCTGAAGTAGGCTAGCTGGCAGTGGGTGCGTTGTTGACACTACCACTAATCAAGTCGTTCCGTTGAGTGTAATAGTTTCTGCAGTGCTGCTATTCGGGGGCTAGCTGGCTAGCTAGTAGTGTTGTTTACGTTACGTTGCGTTAAAAGAACGACAATAGCTGGCTAGCTAACCTAGAAAATCGCTCTAGACTACACAATTATCTTTGATATAAAGACGGCTATTTAGCTAGCTATGTAGCTAGCTGCGATCAAACAAATCAAACCGTTGTACTGTAATGAAATGAAATGAAAATGTGATACTACCTGTGAATGCGACCGGGTTGTTGAGTTCTATTCAGAAGACGTTGGCTAGCTGTCGGCTAGCTAGCAGAGTCTCCTACGTTAAGGACGACAAATAGCTGGCTAGCTAACCTCGGTAAATTAAGATAATCACTCTAAGACTACACACTCTAAACCTAAACAACACAATTATCTTGGAACGAAGATACGAAGACAGCAAAGACAGCTATGTAGCTAGCTAACACTACACTAATCAAGTCGTTCAGTTGAGTGTAATAGTTTCTCCAGTGCAGCTAATCAGTGGACGTTAGCTAGCTGGCTAGTGAAGACTACGTTAGGACGGCGAAATACGATAATTACGCAATTATCTTTGATACAAAGACGGCTATGTAGCTAGCTGAGAAGAAATTGCTAAGATTAGACAAATCAAACCGTTGTGCTATAATGAAATATAATGAAATGTAATGAAATGTAATGAAAAAGTTATACTACCTGCGGGAGTATTTTCTTTGCAGCAGTATGTACAGATTGCCAGAATCTGGCAATCTCTCTACAGCTCCAAAATACATGCATAGAGGTACCACTTTCAGAGGTACATCCTTTACAGTTAGGAGACATATCTGTTTTCATTCTATGGAGTCTCAAAGGAGTATAATAAAATAATTCTAAAATTTGTAATTAGATTCTTTCATTTTTACACTGGTAGAGGAGCAGTATACCCTGTCGCAAAACTCCGGCCATAACTCATCACTGAAAGTCAGACCAAGGTCCTTTTCCCAGATTATTTTCAAAGGAGTAAAGGAGGAGCTTCCTTTCTCAGAAAGGAGTCTATAGATGTAAGATATTTTGCCTTTAATGGATTGTGCTGTGACAAGAAGGGTTTCAACTTCATTCAACTGAGTTCTAAACCTCCTCTTGGAGGTAAATGAGGAAATTACATGTCTAATATGAAGATTTTTTTTTTAATGGGATCTTGGCACATCGAATTCACTGCTGAGCTCTTGAAAGGATTTCAGTGTAGTGGTTTTCTGATGAAATAGGTCTGAAAAGGTCCTGATTCCTAGAGTATGCCAGAGATTAAAGTTGGCATCCCTCAGGGCTTTTGGCAAGTCTGGGTTGCCTACTATAGGCGAGTGAGAACATATTTGGGAGGAAATGCCCAGGTATTTCTTACAGTCCCTCTACGCTAGTAGGGTGCTGTAAATCACAAAGGTTTTGGCTATGTTGCCCACTTCACTAAAGTTATAAATGAATATAATTGAGTTTAAGGGCAATGAACCACAGGATTGGGCTTCTATCTGAATCCACGTTGACTCTTGTCTTTTTGTGATCCATGTTAGCATGTTGCGGATTTGGGCAGACCAGTAGTACAATTGAAGGGAGGGAAGGGCAAGACCACCCTTAGATTCAGGTTTTGATAGAGTGGAAAACTTGATCCTAGGTTTTTTATTGCCCCATATAAATTTGGTGATGCTTTGGTTAGTTGTTTTGAAGAAGGAAACTGGGAGATAGCATGGGAGCATCTGAAATAAGTAGTTCAGTCTAGGGAGGACGTTCATACGGATTACATTAATTCTTCCTACTAACCTAATTGGGAGGGAGATCCAGGTTTGGAGATCATTCCTGATTCGATCCAGGAGTGGAAGATAATTTTCCTTAAAAAGGCTATTCAGATCTGGTGTTATGAAGATCCCGAGGTATTGAAACCCCTGTGTTTTCCATTGGAAAGGACAAAGTGTCTTCATAGAGCTGGTGAGTGTAATATTGAGAGGGCAGACAGTGGATTTGTTCAAATTGATCTTATAACCTGAAAACTTCCCATACTGAGCAATTGTGTCTAAAATGAGAGGGAGGGATTTCTCAGGGTTGGATATGTAGAGCAAGACATCATCCGCGTAACGCGAAATCTTGTGCTGCAGGCCGCCTGCAGAAACACCCATAATACTTGGATTGCTCCTTATCAAATCAAATCAAATCAAATTTATTTATATAGCCCTTCGTACATCAGCTGATATCTCAAAGTGCTGTACAGAAACCCAGCCTAAAACCCCAAACAGCAAACAATGCAGGTGTAAAAGCACGGTGGCTAGGAAAAACTCCCTAGAAAGGCCAAAACCTAGGAAGAAACCTAGAGAGGAACCGGGCTATGTGGGGTGGCCAGTCCTCTTCTGGCTGTGCCGGGTAGAGATTATAACAGAACATGACCAAGATGTTCAAATGTTCATAAATGACCAGCATGGTCAAATAACAATAAGGCAGAACAGTTGAAACTGGAGCAGCAGCACAGTCAGGTGGACTGGGGACAGCAAGGAGCCATCATGTCAGGTAGTCCTGGGGCACGGTCCTAGGGCTCAGGTCCTCCGAGAGAGAGAAAGAAAGAGAGAATTAGAGAGAGCATATGTGGGGTGGCCAGTCCTCTTCTGGCTGTGCCGGGTGGAGATTATAACAGAACGTGGCCAAGATGTTCAAATGTTCATAAATGACCAGCATGGTTGAATAATAGTAATATAATAATAAATATAATAATAATAATAATAATAATATATGCCATTTAGCAGACGCTTTTATCCAAAGCGACTTACAGTCATGTGTGCATACATTCTACGATAACAACATTAGACCATTAGACCATAACAACATTAGACCATTAGACCATAACAACATTAGACCATATCAACATTAGACCATTAGACCATAACAGCATTAGACCATTAGATCATAACAACATTAGATCATAACAACATTAGATCATAACAACATTAGACCATTAGACCATAACAACATTAGACCATAACAACATTAGACCATAACAACATTAGACCATAACAACATTAGATCATAACAACATTAGACCATAACAACATTAGACCATAACAACATTAGATCATAACAACATTAGACCATAACAACATTAGACCATTAGACCATAACAACATTAGACCATAACAACATTAGATCATAACAACATTAGACCATTAGACCATAACAACATTAGACCATAACAACATTAGACCATAACAGCATTAGACCATAACAACATTAGACCATAACAACATTGGACCATAACAACATTAGACCATAACAACATTAGACCATTAGATCATAACAACATTAGACCATTAGATCATAACAACATTAGACCATTAGACCATAACAACATTAGACCATTAGATCATAACAACATTAGACCATTAGATCATAACAACATTAGATCATAACAACATTAGATCATAACAGCATTAGACCATTAGACCATTAGATCATAACAACATTGGACCATAACAACATTAGACCATAACAACATTAGATCATAACAACATTAGACCATTAGACCAATAGTAAGGCAGAACAGTTGAAACTGGAGCAGGAGCATGGCCAGGTGGACTGGGGACAGCAAGGAGTCCTCATGTCAGGTAGTCCTGGGACATGGTCCTTAGGGCCCAGGCCAGTTGACACTGGAGCAGCAGCATGGCCAGGTGGACTGGGGACAGCAAGGAGTCATCATGTCAGGTAGTCCTGGGGCATGGTCCTAGGGCTCAGGTCCTCCGAGAGAGAGAAAGAAGAGAATTAGAGAACGCACACTTAGATTCACACAGGACACCTGAATAGGACAGGAGAAGTACTCCAGATAAACAAACTGACCCTAGCCCCCCGACACATAAACTACTGCAGCATAAATACTGGAGGCTGAGACAGGAGGGGTCAGGAGACACTGTGGCCCCATCCTTATCAGCTCTGCCAGAGGCTCCGTCCCCAAGAAGTAGAGCAGCGGGGACAGCGAGCACCCTTGTCTTGTGCCCCGTTCCAGAGGGAATCTGTCAGAGTTCAGTCCATTAGTAGTCACCATGGCATTTGGATGAGAGTATAGTGATTTGATCCATTTAATAAAATTTGGGCCCATATTGAACTTTTCTAAGACTGAAAACAGAAAGCTCCACTCCATCCTGTCAAACGCCTTCTCAGCATCCAGTGAAGCCAGCATGACAGGGGTCTTCTGTGCATTTACTTGATCAATAATATCAAAAAGACGGCGAATGTTATCAGAAGAGTATCTGTCTCTAATAAATCCAGTTTGGTTCGCTTTTATTATTTTGGGAAGAAGAGTGTTTAGTCTTTTGGCGAGCAATTTGGTAATTATTTTATAGTCGAAATCCAACAAGCTTATGGGCCGGAAGGACGAGCAGGATAGGGGGTCCTTGTCCTTTTTTAGCAACACTGTAATGCGAGCTGTGTGCATTGAGTCTGGGAGAACTCCGTTTTTGCAAAAATCCTCCAGCATTGGCATGAAGATAGGGCTGAGCTGGGGCCAAAAAGCTTTGTAGAACTCTCTGGGGAATCCATCCGGGCCTGGGGACTTATTAGGTGGCATGGAGGTAATTGCCTCCAGGATCTCCTCAGGAGTGAAGGGGGAGTTGAGATCTTCTTGGTCGGTCTCTGATAGTTTAGGTAGCGAGATTCCCTCTAGGAAAGAGTGGAGTTCTGCCTCCGTGTGTTTTCTCTCAGAGGTATATAGTTTGCAGTAAAAATCATGAAAAGTTAAATTGATCTTTTTTGGGTCATATGTGACCTCTATTGTACGCTCTGACTGCTCCTTTTTTAATTGGTAAGAAAGCAATCTACTGGGCCTATTGCTATACTCATGGTATTTCTGTTTAGTAAAGATGATTATTTATTTTTTTATCTCCCTAGTGTAGTCCAAATTCAGTTTGGCTTTGGCTGCTTTAAGATGACTCCAGGAGGTGCTGTCTAGGGATTGTTTATGTATTTTTTCACAGCATTCCAGCTCCCTCTCAAGGTCTAGCCTGTGTGCTATTTCGAAGTGTTTTGAGAAAGTTTATCGTCGACTTTTCTAATTTAAAAAAATGACGTTACGTTAGAAAACACTATTTTTTTCGTTGATCACACAGTCTTCATAGATCGATATCTAGGCTATATATGGACCGATTTAATCTAAAAAAGACCCAAAATGATGTTTATGGGACATCTAGGAGTGCCAAGAAAGAAGCTCGTCGAAGGTAATGAATGTTTTATATTTCATTTCTGCGTTTTGGGTAGCCCCGGCTACCGCAAAATCTGTCGTTAGGTGACGTTGCAGTATTTTGGGAGTACATGCTATCAGATAATAGCTTCTCATGCTTTCGCCGAAAAGCAATTTACAAATCTGACTTATGACTATTACATACTTTGCTAAGTGTATTGCTAAATGTATTCTTCTATTGTGGGCCTCTAATACCCCTCCTACATTTAAAATGTGGATTGACCAGATTGTTGACTTTCTTCCTCTTGAAAAGCTCACTTATGACCTCCACAAGAGACAGCCCAAGTTTGATAGACTCTGGTCTCCACTATTCAACTATATTTCAAACTGGACAGAGTGAACGGGGTGACTAGGGAAATGCGCAGATACATGTTGTGTAAGGTACTGTAAAACCTAAAAAGGAACTATTGGCCCGTCGTCTCAGCGAATGCTTGAAATAGCTGATAAGAACCTTGATAGTGCTGCTGCAAGTGTTGTGTTTCTTTTGTGTTTTTATTTTAATTTAGTTTTGGAGTACGTGTGTATGTGTGTGCGTATATGTATGTATGTATGTATGTATGTATGTATGTATGTATGTATGTATGTATGTATGTATGTATGTATGTATGTATGTATGTATGTATGTATGTATGTATGTATGTATGTATGTATGTATGTATGTATGTATGTATGTATGTATGTATGTATGTATGTATGTATGTATGTATGTATGTATGTATGTATGTATGTATGTATGTATATGCACCAAGGAAAATGAATAGATTAAGAAAAATAAATGCTTTTATTTGACTTTATCATTCATTTTAATTGAATTTTAATTTTTAATTTTTTCAAATGTATTATTATTTTATGACCTTTTCTTTTTTTAAAGCCTGTCACATCTGTGAATGTGGAATGTGTTTTGTTGGTTGATTGAAAAACAAGAAAACTTAATACAACTTTAAATTTAAGAAATGTCCAGCTCAAAATAAAAATCATGTTAGAAATCTCTTAACGATCGGATCCTTTTTTTCCATTTTTCGCCTAAAATGACATACCAAAATCTAACTGCTTGTAGCTCAGGACCTTAAGCTGTCATGCAGGTGAAAGAGGACCCAAAAGCGACTTGGCGAAAACAGAGTCTTTAATCCAGTAAAGTAAATACAAACAAAAAACACAACTTTCACTCGAAATGACGAGGACAAACTGGAGACTCGATCTTGAACAGCAGGTGAACAGCAGGTTGCCTCGGGAAGGCACTTGAACCAGACAGACTCAGACACCCGCTCACCACGCAGCATCTGAGGAAAACACGACACGACAGGGCGATACACAAACACAGCACGGTGAATTCTAGACAAGGAACCGACAGGACAGGAACGGAACACAAAGGAAGAAATAGGGACTCTAATCAGGGGAAAGGATCGGGAACAGGTGTGGGAAGACTAAATGATTGATTAGGGGAATAGGAACAGCTGGGAGCAGGAACGGAACGATAGAGAGAAGAGAGAGCGAGAGAGTGAGAGAGGGAGGGGAGAGAGAGGGATAGAAAGAGGGAAAGAACCTAATAAGACCAGCAGAGGGAAACGAATAGAATGGGAAGCACAGGGACAAGACAAGATAATAAATGACAAAACATGACAGTACCCCCCCACTCACCGAGCGCCTCCTGGCGCACTCGAGGAGGAATCCTGGCGGCAACGGAGGAAATCATCAATGAGTGAACGGTCCAGCACGTCCCGAGACGGAACCCAACTCCTCTCCTCAGGACCGTAACCCTCCCAATCCACTAAGTATTGGTGACCCCGTCCCCGAGAACGCATGTCCATGATCTTATGTACCTTGTAAATAGGTGCGCTCTCGACAAGGACGGGAGGGGGGGAGGGAAGACGAACGGGGGTGCGAAGAAAGGGCTTGACACAGGAGACATGGAAGACAGGATGGACGCGACGAAGATGTCGCGGAAGAAGCAGTCGCACAGCGACAGGATTGACGACCTGGGAGACACGGAACGGACCAATGAACCGCGGAGTCAACTTACGAGAAGCTGTCGTAAGAGGAAGGTTGCGAGTGGAAAGCCACACTCTGGCCGCAACAATACCTTGGACTCTTAATCCTGCGTTTATTGGCGGCTCTCACAGTCTGTGCCCTGTAACGGCAAAGTGCAGACCTCACCCTCCTCCAGGTGCGCTCACAACGTTGGACAAACGCTTGAGCGGAGGGAACGCTGGACTCGGCAAGCTGGGATGAGAACAGAGGAGGCTGGTAACCCAGACTACTCTGAAACGGAGATAACCTGGTAGCAGACGAAGGAAGCGAATTGTGAGCGTATTCTGCCCAGGGGAGCTGTTCTGCCCAAGACGCAGGGTTTCTGAAAGAAAGGCTGCGTAGTATGCGACCAATCGTCTGATTGGCCCTCTCTGCTTGACCGTTAGACTGGGGATGAAACCCGGAAGAGAGACTGACGGACGCACCAATCAAACGACAGAACTCCCTCCAAAACTGTGACGTGAATTGCGGGCCTCTGTCTGAAACGGCGTCTAACGGGAGGCCATGAATTCTGAATACATTCTCGATAATGATTTGTGCCGTCTCCTTAGCGGAAGGAAGTTTAGCGAGGGGAATGAAATGTGCCGCCTTAGAGAACCTATCGACAACCGTAAGAATCACAGTCTTCCCCGCAGACAAAGGCAGACCGGTAATGAAGTCTAGGGCGATGTGAGACCATGGTCGAGAAGGAATGGGGAGCGGTCTGAGACGACCGGCAGGAGGAGAGTTACCCGACTTAGTCTGCGCGCAGTCCGAACAAGCAGCCACGAAACGGCGCGTGTCACGCTCCTGAGTCGGCCACCAAAAGCGCTGGCGAATAGACGCAAGAGTGCCTCGAACACCGGGATGACCAGCTAACTTGGCAGAGTGAGCCCACTGAAGAACAGCCAGACGAGTGGAAACAGGAACGAAAAGGAGGTTACTAGGACAAGCGCGGCGACGCAGTGTGCGTGAGTGCTTGCTTAACCTGTCTTTCAATTCCCCAGACTGTTAACCCGACAACACGCCCATAAGGAAGAATCCCCTCGGGATCAGTAGAAGCCACAGAAGAACTAAACAGACGGGATAAGGCATCAGGCTTGGTGTTCTTGCTACCCGGACGGTAAGAAATCACAAACTCGAAACGAGCGAAAAACAACGCCCAACGAGCTTGACGGGCATTAAGTCGTTTGGCAGAACGGATGTACTCAAGGTTCTTATGGTCTGTCCAAACGACAAAAGGAACGGTCGCCCCCTCCAACCACTGTCGCCATTCGCCTAGGGCTAAGCGGATGGCGAGCAGTTCACGGTTACCCACATCATAGTTGCGCTCAGATGGCGACAGGCGATGAGAAAAATAAGCGCAAGGATGAACCTTATCGTCAGACTGGAAGCGCTGGGATAGAATGGCTCCCACGCCTACCTCTGAAGCGTCAACCTCGACAATGAATTGTCTAGTGACGTCAGGAGTAACGAGGATAGGAGCGGACGTAAAACGTTCTTTTAGAAGATCAAAAGCTCCCTGGGCGGAACCGGACCACTTAAAACACGTCTTGACAGAAGTAAGAGCTGTGAGAGGGGCAGCAACTTGACCGAAATTACGAATGAAACGCCGATAGAAATTAGCGAAACCTAAAAAGCGCTGCAACTCGACACGTGACCTTGGAACGGGCCAATCACTGACAGCTTGGACCTTAGCGGAATCCATCTGAATGCCTTCAGCGGAAATAACGGAACCGAGAAAAGTAACGGAGGAGACATGAAAAGAGCACTTCTCAGACTTTACGTAGAGACAATTCTCTAAAAGGCGCTGTAGAACACGTCGAACGTGCTGAACATGAATCTCGAGTGACGGAGAAAAAATCAGGATATCGTCAAGATAGACAAAAACAAAGATGTTCAGCATGTCTCTCAGAACATCATTAACTAATGCCTGAAAAACAGCTGGCGCATTGGCGAGACCAAACGGCAGAACCCGGTACTCAAAATGCCCTAACGGAGTGTTAAACGCCGTTTTCCACTCGTCCCCCTCTCTGATGCGCACGAGATGGTAAGCGTTACGAAGGTCCAACTTAGTAAAGCACCTGGCTCCCTGCAGAATCTCGAAGGCTGATGACATAAGGGAAGCGGATAACGATTCTTAACCGTTATGTCATTCAGCCCTCGATAATCCACGCAGGGGCGCAGAGTACCGTCCTTCTTCTTAACAAAAAGAACCCCGCCCCGGCCGGAGAGGAAGAAGGCACTATGGTACCGGCGTCAAGAGACACAGACAAATAATCCTCGAGAGCCTTACGTTCGGGAGCCGACAGAGAGTATAGTCTACCCCGAGGAGGAGTGGTCCCCGGAAGGAGATCAATACTACAATCATACGACCGGTGAGGAGGAAGGGAGTTGGCTCGGGACCGACTGAAGACCGTGCGCAGATCATGATATTCCTCCGGCACTCCTGTCAAATCGCCAGGTTCCTCCTGAGAAGTAGGGACAGAAGAAACGGGAGGGATGGCAGACATTAAACACTTCACATGACAAGAAACGTTCCAGGATAGGATAGAATTACTAGACCAATTAATAGAAGGATTATGACATACTAGCCAGGGATGACCCAAAACAACAGGTGTAAACGGTGAACAAAAAATCAAAAAAGAAATAGTCTCACTGTGGTTACCAGATACTGTGAGGGTTAAAGGTAGTGTCTCAAATCTGATACTGGGAAGATGACTACCATCTAAGGCGAACATGGGCGTAGGCTTCTCTAACTCTCTGAAAGGAATGTCATGTTTCCGAACCCATGCTTCGTCCATGAAACAACCCTCAGCCCCAGAGTCTATCAAGGCACTACATGTAGCACCCGAACCGGTCCAGCGTAGATGGACCGACAAAGTAGTACAGGATTTTGATGGAGAGACTTGAGTAGTTGCGCTCACCTGTAGCCCTCCGCTTACAGATGAGCTCTGGCTTTTACTGGACATGAATTAACAAAATGTCCAGCAACTCCGCAATAGAGGCACAGGCGGTTGGTGATCCTCCGTTCCCTCTCCTTAGTCGAGATGCGAATCCCTCCCAGCTGCATGGGCTCAGACTCTGAGCCAGAGGAGGGAGATGGTTGCGATGCGGAGCAGGGAAACACCGTTGATGCGAGCTCTCTTCCACGAGCCCGGTGACGAAGATCTACCCGTCGTTCTATGCGGATGGCGAGAGCAATCAAAGAGTCCACATCTGAAGGAACCTCCCGGGAGAGAATCTCATCCTTAACCACTGCGTGGAGTCCCTCCAGAAAACGAGCGAGCAGCGCCGGCTCGTTCCACTCACTAGAGGCAGCAAGAGTGCGAAACTCAATAGAATAATCCGTTATGGACCGTTCACCTTGGCATAAGGAAGCCAGGGCCCTAGAAGCCTCCCTACCAAAAACTGAACGGTCAAAAACCCGAATCATCTCCTCTTTAAAGTTCTGGAACTTGTTAGAGCAATCAGCCCTTGCCTCCCAGATAGCTGTGCCCCATTCTCGAGCCCGGCCAGTAAGGAGTGAAATGACGTAAGCAACCCGAGCTCTCTCTCTAGAGTATGTGTTGGGTTGGAGAGAGAACACAATCTCACACTGCGTGAGAAAGGAGCGGCACTCAGTGGGCTGCCCGGAGTAGCAAGGTGGGTTATTAACCCTAGGTTCTGGAGGCTCGGCAGGCCAGGAAGTAACAGGTGGCACGAGACGTAGACTCTGGAACTGTCCAGAGAGGTCGGAAACCTGAGCGGCCAGGTTCTCCACGGCATGGCGAGCAGCAGACAATTCCTGCTCGTGTCTGCCGAGCATGGCTCCTTGGATCTCGACGGCAGTGTAACGAGCGTCTGAAGTCGCTGGGTCCATTCCTTGGTCGGTTCCTTCTGTCATGCAGGTGAAAGAGGACCCAAAAGCGACTTGGCGAAAACAGAGTCTTTAATCCAGTAAAGTAAATACAAACAAAAAACACAACTTTCACTCGAAATGACGAGGACAAACTGGAGACTCGATCTTGAACAGCAGGTGAACAGCAGGTTGCCTCGGGAAGGCACTTGAACCAGACAGACTCAGACACCTGCTCACCACGCAGCATCTGAGGAAAACACGACACGACAGGGCGATACACAAACACAGCACGGTGAATTCTAGACAAGGAACCGACAGGACAGGAACGGAACACAAAGGAAGAAATAGGGACTCTAATCAGGGGAAAGGATCGGGAACAGGTGTGGGAAGACTAAATGATTGATTAGGGGAATAGGAACAGCTGGGAGCAGGAACGGAAGGATAGAGAGAAGAGAGAGTGAGAGAGTGAGAGAGGGAGGGGGAGAGAGAGGGATAGAAAGAGGGAAAGAACCTAATAAGACCAGCAGAGGGAAACGAATAGAATGGGAAGCACAGGGACAAGACAAGATAATAAATGACAAAACATGACATAAGCAATGATATGCATATTCGTGATACCATTTGAAAAGAAACACTTTGAAGTTTGTGGAAATATGAAATAAATGTAGGAGAATATAACCCATTAGATCTGGTAAAAGATAATACAAACAAAAAAACGTGTTTTCTATATATATATATATTTTCATCATCTTTGAAATGCAAGAGAAAGGCCATAATATAATCTAGGAGTCTAGGCACAATTTAGATTTTGGCCACTAGATGGCAGCAGTGGGTGTGTAAAGTCTCAGATTAAACCAGTGAAGCATTGCAATACTGCACAATATTTTCTATCAAGTCTGCCCAAATGTGCTGATACAAAATGTAAGTTTACACACTCCCAGGAATGTCATACATGATGTATCATTAGTTTACATTTACATTTACATTTAAGTCATTTAGCAGACGCTCTTATCCAGAGCGACTTACAACTTTCATACATCTAGATTGCCGGACGGGGTGGGTGTGGAGCCAGAGACAGCAGTGGGTTCAAACTGTAGAACCCAGTTCCTACATTTGAATATAAAAATGGATTTTATCAAACAAAACTATGCCACATTTTATCTCTGGGACCCCTAGGATGAAAAATCAGAGCAAGATTAATTAATGTAAGTATATTATTTACCTTCAGAGGTAAAACCAGTTGCTGTGATACATTTTTTGTGGTTGTTGTGCACTCTCCTCAAACAATAGCATGGTATTATTTCACTGTAATAGCTACTGTAAATTGGACAGTGCAGTTAGATTAACAGGAATGTAATATTTCTGCCCATATAAGACATGTCTATGTCCTGGAAAGTTTGCTGTTACTTACAACGTCATTCTAGTCACATTAGCACACGTTAGTCACAACCGTCACAGTATAAGGACACCGATCCTACGGGATCTTTCAGAGGTTAAACACTATTATTGCACACAGAGTGAGTCCATACAGTTTATTATGTGACTTGTTATTGTTGTTTATGGTAGCCATAACAAAGGGGTTGAATACTTATTGACTTAAGACATTTAAGCTTTTGATTTGTTATTCATTTGCAAATGTTTTGAAAAACATAATTCCACTTTTACATTATGGGGTATTGTGTGTAGAAAAATCTATTTTAAATTTAGGCTGTAACACAACAAAATGTGAAAACAAGTCAAGGAGTGTGAATACTTTCTGAAAGCATTGTAAGTACCTGTTCCACGATGAGGAGGATATTGTTTATTTTTCTCTTGCAATCTCATCCAGTCTGCATGCTCGCAACACTTTTCTAGCACATTGTCATCTCCCTGTCGCCCCCAGACGACCAGTTCAGAGGAACAGTACCAACCATGTCTGCTGGCAGGTTGAGCTCATGATGTCATTGTCAATATAATGCCAGATCCATAACCATGCATCTGCATCCAATGAAACGCGATCCAAGCTGCGGCTCTGTTGAGAGTGTGTCTGGAGCATATTACCAGCTGAGCCAGGCAGAGGCACACACAATGTGGCACGCACACCTAACTCCCTCCACCAGCGGTCCAGTCTCTGCTGTGAACCGGGTCGTGGACAGAATCAGGAGTGGTCCAATGGGCACAAGCCATATGCTGGACCAGAACCTGGGCCATTATTTTTCTACAGGAGAAATAGAAACAGATTGTAGATTGTGTGGGTTGATACTGTACAGAGTAGTCATTTGTTCAGATGGTTGGTGTGCTACAGGAGAATCAGAGGGTGTACCACAGGGTTTGGTGCTGAGGCCAGTATACAGTATGTTTGTGGTGTTTTTGTTCAACCTGTTTTGCAAAGTATTAGCTACAACCTTGCCTGGCCTCCGTGGGCAATTTGAAAAGGTAGGGTGTCTATCTCTGTCTATCAGTTAAACAGAGTTATTCGTTTTACACGCTCCATAATCAATGTGCAGCCCACAAAACACATGCCAGGCTGTAACAAAATAGAGGTGAGTAATGTGGTAAGGGTTATTTAATGAACCTGACATGCTGCAATTGTGTCCATTTATCCCTTGTAATACATTCTTGAGTTCCTCTGCAGGCTCGTAAATGTTAAACACCTGCCAATTCAGAGGTCCACCCAGTTATTGTTGACTCCAAACAGTGTGGTAGCAACCAAGGCCATAACTCAGTGACAATGCACAGATTTATTTTGATTTTATACAAAATGCACCTGGCGTCTCAGATGATGCCTTGTACAGGGGCCTTTCTGTGTCCCATCTCTCACACCCATTTTTCTTTTCTTTCCGTCTTCCCCTAGCCAGCTTTCTCCATTTGTCTCTTGCTCTTTCAATGTCTCATTCGCACAGAAACATCTCTGTCTCTTTTTCCTTCTCTCTCTCTCTACCCCCCTCTTCTAAAGACTTGGCTTCTGCTGTTGATTTTATTTTGAGAACGTTTGTCCCATGAAAAACCACACTGTCTTTCCACTTACGGTCAATAAGGAGGAGCCTAGCCCAGGTGTCCAAGAAAAACTCCAGTCCTGGCAGGCTTGCTGCAGATATGTGTCTAATAGCAGGCTCTGACTTCACTTTTCACCACAATGCCCTCTGGGAGCCCCTAAAACTATCACGGTACTGTAATTCATCATTTTTTTTAAAAGTCAAGGTGTGGGGGCCAGACGGCTGGTTTTAACTGGAGCAGCTGTGACGTGTAACTGCCCTAACATGCTGCTTGTGTTCTGCAAAATAGATGCCAGATGATGCAATGTTGTTTCGTGCTGGTTACACATTCTCTCTCTCATACACACATCACATTCCTGTTTTGAGCCACGGTACAACTGTACAAAACTGTTTCTCCTGGCATACACTCAGGTCCGTTGACCAGCTGGCTTCTCAGTGACCCTTGTCTGACATCATTACTGTGTACTAAATCTGAAAATAAATACACCAGGGGGATTTAGATTCTTCTTCTCATGTCATTTATTTTTTAGAAGCCATGTCTTGCCAGCCAGGTCTAGCCTGGTTGCCAAAATCAACATTCAACATGCTAGTTTGCTAATAAGATCAAACGAAAGGCTTGTGACATGTTAATAAGTGTCCTTCACTCTGATGTAGAGTAAATGTGCGGATCTCTATCTTCATTTTGCTTTTGACTGATCTTGATTGATGCAGGACCTGAGGTAAAAGACTGTTTTGACAAACGGAACTTCACACATCCAACAGAGGACAGCCAGAGGGAGACGCATAAGTACATCTTGGCGTTGTCTTTTGTTTTCTCTTTTCTCTTTTTTCCTCCTTGGTTTCCTCACATGAACCATGTTCTTTCTCTGAAATTCCTCTTGTGTCTCTGTCAGGACACGTTAAGCGTATTGTTTACTTTAGGCTGATTGATATGGGTTGAAGTCCCTGCTCAGTTCTGCATGTCGCATGCTCTCAGCGGGGTCGTGACCGGCAGGGTTGAGCAAAGCGTCCAGAAGCTCAAGGCCTTTTAAAGTCTTTGGAAGTGTTTAGCTTGTGGAGGGGCTCCATCATTGACTGGTCCCTTTTCATAGTGGAGCCCGGAGCTGTGTCAATTTCATCAAAACAGCCCCCCAACAAGGTATTTTAGCAAGGGTTTTTTACTATGTTCTTGGGTGATTGTGTGCGCATGTTCGAGTGTGTATATTCATTTGTCTGTCTTTGTGTAGAGCTGTATGTGTTTGTGACATATGGGGTTTTGTGAGGACGGATGTGATAAACTGCATCACTGAGACGCTTTTCTTGTTTTGTTGAGGCTCTGGTAAATTAATGTAGTCTGGATGTACCAAATGGCTCCACTACAAAAGACCCCGTACCCTTTCATTAAGATGGAGCCCAGAATGACTGAGTTCACCCGTCCACTGGATGCACACCCTGACTCCCAAATGTGTCCTCATTGCCAACTTCAGCGCCAGCCAATCATTCAGACTGTAAATGATGAATTCCCTCCGCAGTTGATCGATGGCTCTGTGCCATGACCTCATGTCAAGCAACGGCCCCTTTAATTCACATACTTTAAAAAGTTTTTAACATTCTCGCCCCCTCACTAAAGACGTCTGCGAATGTTTTGCTGAAGGAGGACATGACCACTTGGATCCCTGTCATTGTTAAAGGAAACTGTCCCTCTCAGCGCCACTGATGCGGTGAGTGTGATGTAACAGACTATGTTCTGTGCTGTTGACAGATGTGAGGAGAAAACCACCAGCACCATTACACAGCGTTATACAGAGACACTCTCTATGACAATGTCATTCGGAGGAATTAACCCTTTTTTGGGGGTCACATGAAACAGAGTGAAGACAGGGTCCCTCGGAGATGGATTGTATGTGTCCATATGTCCATTTCACAAATGTCTTAGCTATTTCAGCATTCATCCCATTCTCTTCAACCAAGGAGATGCTTATAAGGCTTGTGGTAGGTACAGCACTACCTTTGAATTTAGAATTTCAACCGTTTGGAATAGTGTTGAGGGTTAATTCTTAGGGAAATGTCTTATATTGACCTGACAGGACGGAGCGCAACAGAGTGTGAGGGAAGGGGTCTTGCTGTATGGTCTCGCTGTATGGCATGGGACCCCTGGACTGGTATAACCTGCCAACAAGGGGTCATAGTTTCACTAGTTCCCTGAAGAGCAACATGCTGAAATGAACATGCTTCTGGGGTGAGCAGTGTGACAGCCGATGGCCGGCATAGGCCAAGCACTGTAAAAATCTATACAAGATGTTTTACAAGCACTTAAATGGCCTTGTCAGTGCAACTTTGGGGTTGGGTTACCCCTTACATGGTGCCCTACTTGATAACGATGACCTTAGCCAGACATTGTCAGCTGTTATGTGGGCAGACGAGCATCTACCCGACCACTGGGATTTCAGGAGAGATTAAATTAAATTAATTGGCTCAGCACCTGGATTTGGTCTTATGTAGCAAAATGTGAACGTTTTATAAGTTTTTTACATTGGATAAAAGTAGAGACTCAGAGCTACAAAATGGTATATCATACACTGCATTTTTGTAATCTGCTTTGAATGTTGATACATCTGTAAAATCACTATTGAGATTATGGCCTTTGAATGTTTTGGTATCTAGTGAAGAGCTCTTCTTGGTCTATACCCATTCGTTTACACCCTCTTAAGCTTTCGCCCCACCCATCTCGTTTTCTCGGAGCGTTCAGAGCGTACACTTGACGCGATTTGTTTACCTTTGGATAACATGAAAACTGCCTAACAAGCTGGCAACACTTTCATTACACATTTTTGCCGACGTTTACTGGTACCGGGCGTATTCAATGCGTGCTGTACACTATAGCTTAAGACATGTAACTAGCTAGCTAGGTAAACAACGTGTAAGATCACACACATCACGTAACATTAGCTAACGAGCTAGCCAGCTAACGTTAGCTAGTTAAACAACAATGAACATAGTGCAAAATCATGTCGTTACTACCCTGCATGAATCTGCTGGGAGCTAACCAACCAGGTTCAATATTAGCTAGTTAACATTAGGCTCTAACTAGCAAAGCAAACGGTTCTAGTATACAAATAATAACGTCATACACGTAACGTTAGCTAGGGAGCCAGCCAGCTAACATTAGCTAGCTAGCTAACAGTACACTTTAGCTTAAAATTAAACCACTTTCTGTCTGAAACATGTAATATCTGAAAATGTAGCAAGCTAGACTGTCTTACCCGTATACTTCTTCATGCATGATGGACGCGTCTCCCTGTCACGGATGCCATGCCACGTTTGCCTTTAGTATGAAGATGTAATCCAGAAACAGGCGTTTTCTCCGTCTCTTCAGCTATCATACTCTAATTCCTCTGATTTCAAAACTCAACCCTCCAGAAAGTGAGAGAGCAACACTTATGCAGGATTACCAACACAAACAGACCAGCTCAAGTAGACAGAAGCCTTCTAAATGGCAGATCATTTCAAGCATGTCCAGCCCACTCATTTTCTCAGCCAATCTCAGGAAGATTGTTGGCTTTTTCTATGGCTTAACCATCTAGGCTCATAATTTAACAATTTTATTTGTATTTACAGGGGCATACACGTTTGTTATTAAGGCACATGAAAGTACACGTTTCAGAAGGCATTTTTGCCAATAAACATATTTTGATAAAAAATAAATATATAAACTCAGCAAAAAAAGAAACGTCCTCTCACTGTCAACTGCGTTTATTTTCAGCAAACTTGTGTGTAAATATTTGTATGGACATAACAAGATTCAACAACTGAGACATAAACTGAACAAGTTCCATAGACATGCGACTAACATAAATGGAATAATGTGTCCCTGAACAAAGGGGTGGCCACCAGCTGCATTAAATACTGTAGTGCATCTCCACCTCATCGACTGCACCAGATTAGCCCGTTCTTGCTGTGAGATGTTACCCCACTCTTCTACCAAGGCCCCTGCCAGTTCCCAGACATTTCTGGGGGGAATGGCCCTAGCCCTCACCCGCCGATCCAACAGGTCCCAGACGTGCTCAATGGGATTGAGATCTGGGCTCTTCGCTGGCCATAGCAGAACACTGACATTCCTGTCTTGTAGGAAATCACACACAGAACGAGCAGTATGGCTGGTGGCATTGGCATGCTGGAGGGTCATGCTGGAGGGTCATGTCAGGATGAGCCTGCAGGAAGGGTACCACCGAAATATCTTTGAAAGACAGGGTCCTGAAAAAGGGACGTTTCTTTTTTTGCTGAGTTTATATGTTCAAAGGGCTCTCGTGTGAAGTAGTGACCCACGAAATGTGCCTAGTGGCACTTAAATGGCACTCAAATGGTCTTGAGTGGGTAAAAAAACAGAGTGCCCTGAAATGTCAACATCCAGAACAGTGAAGTGGGAGAAGTGAAAGACACTTAAAATCGGTTACGTGCTTTTGTTAATCTCCTCGGTTCTCATGTCGAACAGCTTTTACAGTACAGTAGAGCACGGCAGGTGAGTGTAATGTTGACTGGAGCAGCAGCCTGTGTCTGAGACAATGCTACTGTAGCAAGAAGCAACGTCATGGCATCATTCCCAGAGGGCACTCATGGGTTTCCCTTGTAGACTGTCCTATTCAGAAACACACATGTTGAAACTAGAAATGAATACATAGTAGTCTGTCAGAACAGATTGACTCTAGTAAATGTGTCAGGAGAAACCAAGTGATATTATTACGTTTTGTAATCCAGTGATGAAATCTGCAATCTGTTTTGATAGTCTTCAGGTATGCATTTAAGTTTCAGTTAACAAGCTGTGAAAATGAATCAATAAAACATAAAGAGGCCCTCAGCTAAACTAAATTCACATTTTACTGGTGAAACCGAGATCTAACGCTCCCTGATTAAATTAAAGCCCCATAATGATTTGCTTAGGCAATAGGGATGTATTTCTTTCTTTGAAAGCGTTTGGTTTTCCTTGAAAGCTGTATAAAGTTAGATTCTTGAATACTGACTTCTGGTGGTCTTTGTGCAGTCCAACACACAGCCGTCTCCGCCCCCCTCTCCCATTCCAATTTAGATGTGTTTCTCCTAGGTTCCAACACGATCATTACCATGGAGACCAACTCCCAGGGCAGTTCCACTGCTCCCTATCTGGCTTTTCCATCTGATGTTAAACACCAAGTTACAGCCCTCCCACCCTTTTCAGACTTGTTTTTTTAACTGGTATGTTAGACACACTCACCAGCATTGGTTTTACACCATCTGTTTGCACATTCATCTCTCCCCATATTTGATATTTTAGTTGTTTAGTGGACTTTATAGCTTTTAGACTTCTACAGGTGCCTTTGGACTCAACTCAAAATGTATTTGTCACATGCGCCGAATACAACAAGTATAGACCTTACTGTGAAATGCTTTACTTACAAGCCCTTAACCAACAGTGTAGACCTTACTGTGAAATGCTTTACTTACAAGCCCTTAACCAACAGTGTAGACCTTACTGTGAAATGCTTTACTTACAAGCCCTTAACCAACAGTGTAGACCTTACTGTGAAATGCGTACTTACAAGCCCTTAACCAACAGTGTAGACCTTACTGTGAAATGCTTTACTTACAAGCCCTTAACCAACAGTGTAGCCCTTACTGTGAAATGCGTACTTACAAGCCCTTAACCAACAGTGTAGACCTTACTGTGAAATGCTTTACTTACAAGCCCTTAACCAACAGTGTAGACCTTACTGTGAAATGCTTTACTTACAAGCCCTTAACCAACAGTGTAGACCTTACTGTGAAATGCGTACTTACAAGCCCTTAACCAACAGTGTAGACCTTACTGTGAAATGCTTTACTTACAAGCCCTTAACCAACAGTGTAGACCTTACTGTGAAATGCGTACTTACAAGCCCTTAACCAACAGTGTAGACCTTACTGTGAAATGCTTACTTACAAGCCCTTAACCAACAGTGTAGACCTTACTGTGAAATGCTTACTTTACAAGCCCTTAACCAACAGTGTAGACCTTACTGTGAAATGCGTACTTACAAGCCCTTAACCAACAGTGTAGACCTTACTGTGAAATGCTTTACTTACAAGCCCTTAACCAACAGTGCAGTTCAAGAAGAGTTATGAAACTATTTACCAAATAAACTAAAGTGAAAAATAATAAAAAGTAACACAATAAAATAACAATAATGAGGCTTTATACAGGGAGTACTGGTATTGAGTCAATGTGGAGGCTATATACAGGGAGTACTGGTATTGAGTCAATGTGCGAGGGTACAGGTAGTCGAGGTAATTTGTATATGTAGGTAGGGGTGAAGTGACAATGCGACTATGCATAGATACTAAACAGCAAGGAGCAGCAGTGTACAAAACAAATGGGGGAGGGGTGTGTCAATGTAAATAGTCCGGTGGCCATTTGATCAAAGGTTCAGCAGTCTTATGGCTTGAGGGTAGAAGCTGTTAAGGAGCCTTTTCGTCCTAGACTTGGCGCTCCGGTACCGCTTGCCGTGTGGTAGCAGAGAAAACAGTCTATGACTTGGGTGACTGGAGTCTCTGACAACTTTTGGGGCTTTCCTCTGACACTGCCTGGTTTATAGGTCCTGGATGGCGGGAAGCTTGGCCCCAGTGATGTTCTGGGCCGTACACACTACCTTCTGTAGCGCCTTACGGTCAGATGCCGAGCAGTTGCCAGGCGGTGCTGCAACCGGTCAGGATGCTGTCGATGGTGCAGCTGTAGAACTGTTTGAGGATCTGGGGAGATCTCCAAATGGGATGTAGCCTCTATCCCCTCTCATCTGGTCTGCAGCTGGAGAATATGAGGTTAAGATAGATGTACTCTCTCCCATGGGTGGAGGGTGCTTTGCAGACTGCAGCACGGTAACATGCTCACACCTATAAAAAAACATGCCTTTTGATTTTCTCTGCACTTTCCAAGTGCATTTCCAGTTCCAGTACTTTTTCCTGGAAAATGTGGGTATTTAGGATTAGGATTAGGATTCGCAAAGGTTTCTAACAGTTGTGTGCATTCTTGCTAATAGGATTGTGATATATTTGTGTACTTATACTTCAGCTAATGCACATTAAATACACATTCACTAACTAGGAATATTATTGAAAAAGCCTTTCTAGGTTAACATGATCCTGGATGACCTTGGGCTCACCTTGCTAATGGGAAGACACATTGCAGGATAGGACAGGGATCTGATGGATAACATGGAATGCCCGTGAAACCCTGACTATGCTACCTTCACCCCCCCCTCCTCCACAACAGAATAAGCTCATGTTCTACTGCTGCCATCACAGCTTCTCATGTGCTTCCTTTGAGTCTCAAGTTCAACACCTTCAGGTTCAGTCAAACTTTGAACTACCAAAGGGACGATGATTGGGAATCAAGAATTATGATTGGAACTGTGTGAGAAAAAAAATAGATATTTCCAAAGAAAAGATTCCAGATTTGTGTGGCGCACCTATTGTATGATGAGGAGGCCTGTCTGGACTTTTGGATGTGTGATTAATTTCCTTAAACCGTGCAGACCATTCCCTTGTTGTATGTTTTTGTCATTATCCTGCTTCACATTGAGAAATTGGTACCATTTATTTGATCGTCAAAAATGTATTTTCAAAACTGGAACAAAGCACAAAGTTGACTGGCCACCCAAGTGCAGTCAGTGTAGTATTTGAGCTGCAGGCAGGTCGCCTGCATAATTAACTTTCTCTCCTGCTCTGATGTTGAATCTTTGAGCTAAATAGAGATGAGTAGTTGACAACACGATGACACCACGTCTGCATTGTTAGGCTGTACAGCTTTGCCTGCCAACTATAGACCCTCACCACCTTGTAATTAACTATATTAATTCCTGCACCAAAATAGCAGGGAATTTGACCTGAAGCCACGCATTCCCTTGTTGTATGTTTTTGTCATTATCCTGTTTCACATTCACTCTATCCACTTCCCTTGTTGTCCTCGAATAAATATCCAAAGGGTTGAGTTCAGACACAGACCTAGACAAGTGTTGACTGGTGCGTTTTTAGACTTTCTTTCTCCCAAAAGGAAGATTGTCAAAAGGAAACCCTTTTTATTGTCCTGAGGAACGTTCTGCTGAAAGCTTTGGCAAGTCTATAGGCTCAGTCATTTTCCACCAAACCTTGGTTGTTTAAAAACACACCATTCAGACTTGTAGAAGGCCAGGGGGGGGTAGATTACTCCCTCTGTTACTCTTAAATATATATATATATATATTTATATTTTTTAAGGAGAGTTCAACTCAGTGTGTGTGTGAAAGACTTGTATTGAACTTTGAACTTTGTCATCACACTGTGGAGCGAGTTCAGTCATACTTTAAAGACCCCTAAGAGCTGCGATAAAAAAAGTTTGTTCATAACTTGGGATGTTGAGCAAACATTGTGTTGGCTCATATTTGCACACAGACATATTATTTTCTATAGATTTTTGTTCTTCAGATTTCAGATTTACATATATATTTCTGTAAAATTTGAGTTTGTTGTTCAGAGCCCACTTTTCAGTCAGAGTCGGCCTGATAGTTAACCTCACGCAACAGCCAATTGCGCACTGCCCTCTGAAGTGTCTCGTTATTGGATAAGAGTGAGGCTGGGGATGGTCTGTAAGGTGTCTGTTTCTCGGCTTCCAGAGTCTCTGCCATCGTTAAACACTCCTCATTGTGTCCTGCTTCAAGTCAAGGGGTGAAACACAGCACAGGTATTTTAGCTTTTATAACCTGGGATCTCGTCCATGGCTGAGAGAATTTCCCCTTTCTCTTTTTTGGGAAAATACTTCACTTCTTCCCCCTTGGCTCTGCCTTTAAGACGTTTTCCTTCTTTTCCTTAATCCAAATCCAAATCTTTTTTGATTTTGCCAAACCTCAGTTTGCAGTTTGTAAATATACAGTATCAGCCTTTAACAATTGGCCTTAGTCGTTGGCTCATTCTAATCGCTGGGGGGAAAGGCACTCAGCCGTGGATGGTTATAGCAGATGGTGCAGTTGACAAATGAAAGTTGAAGGATAGTGTAACAAATGATATTTCAGGGAGAGTACAGAAGGGGAGGAGGGCAAATCAATCGTTGGATATTCAAAGACTTCTGCTGGTACCTGTGGCTGCAATCATGACTTGAGCTGTATAGACCATGAGATAATCCAATACTAGTGCAGGACATATAAACACTGTCCATTGAATACATCAACTAGGTGTCAATGTGTTTTTGCTCAGGGCTGATCATGACCTAGTCAAATGGAAACTAATACCTTTGTATTTGTAGGTTGTTGACACCCTCAATCTGAATAATTTGCCCCGGGGCAATTGACCTGTAGAGCTTGATTAAATGCCCCATAAGTATTTGCTGAAATGTCGTATCAGGAAGTGAGTCACCTCTTCCTGGAATTCCTTTCGTTCTAAATGAGGTGCCAAACCTGCTCTGATTGCTGTGGTTCAGCCAGTCTGTCATGATTGGGGTGGCTTGGTACAGAATGACACGGATCAAATGTTCCACTGTGTCATCTCAGGGCAGGGTGTATAATATACAGTACCAGTCAAAAGTTAGGACACACCTACTCATTCAAGGGTTTTTCTTTATTTTTACTATTTTATATATTGTAGAATAATAATAGTGAAGACATCAAACCGATGAAATAACACATATGGAATCATGTAGTAACCAAAAAAGTGTTAAACAAATCAAAATAGATTTTAGGTTCTTAAAAGTAGCCACCCTTTGCCTTGATGACAGCTTTGCACACACACTCTTGGCATTATCTCAACCAGACTCACCTGGAATGCTTTTCCAACAGTCTTGAAGGAGTTCCCACATATGCTGAGCAATTGTTGGCTGCTTTTCCTTCACTCTGCGTCCCAATCCCAAAACATGTCAATTGGGTTGAGGTTGAGTGATTGTGGAGGCCAGGTCATCTGATGCAGCGCTCCATCAGTCTCCTTCTTGGTTAAATAGCCCTTACACAGCTTGGAGGTGTGTTGGGTGATTGTCCTGTTGAAAAACAAATAATAGTCCCACTAAGCGCAAACCAGATGGGCTGGCGTATCATTGCAGAATGCATTGGTAGCCATGCTGGTTAAGTGTGCCTTGAATTCTAAATAAATCACAGACTGTGTCACCAGCAAAACACCATCACACCTCCTCCTCCAAGCTTCACGGTGGGAACCACACATGTGGATATCATCCGTTAACCTACAATGCTTCTCACAAAGACACGGCGGTTGGAACCAAAAATCACATTGCTCGTGTTCTTGGCCCAAGCAAGTCTCTCCTTATTGCTGTCCTTTGCTAGTGGTTTCTTTGCAGCAATTTGAGTGTGAAGGCCAGATTCATGGAGTCTCCTCTGAACAGTTGATGTTGAGATGTGTCTGTTACTTGTATTCTGTGAATAATTTATTTCTGAGGCTGGTAGCTAATGAATTTATCCTCTGCAGCAGAGGTAACTCTGGTTCTTCCTTTCATGTGGCGGTCTTCTTGAGATCCAGTTTCATCATAGCGCTTGATGGTTTTTGCAACTACACTTGAAGAAACTTTCAAAGTACTTGAAATTTTCCAGATTGACTGAGCTTCATGTCTTAAAGTAATGATAGACTGTCATTTCTCTTTGCTTATTTGAGCTGGTCTTGCCATAATATGGACTTGGTCTTTTACCAAATAGCGCTATCATCTGTATACCAACCCTACCTTGTCACAACACAACTTATTGGCTCAAACATATTAAAAAGGAAAGAAATTCCACAAATTAACATTTAACAAGGCACACCTGTAAATTGTAGATCTGAGGGTTTCCCTTTAAAGTAATAAAATACAAGCGATCAAATAACCAGACATGCATTATCTGACCTATAAGGCCTGGTAGACATTCCTTATGATCAACTATAGTAATGGTAATGTTAGATCACACTGTTGCCAACAATTGCCTTTAATCTATAGGATATAAATTAAGCCGTCAGGGTTGATGTGGAAACCTGCAGATGGAGTTCATGCTGCGCTGCAGTGTGCATTAAGCACTGTACAGGGGCTTGCACATCTGTGCACAAAGGCTGTACTTATTGAATCCGATTTCAAACCCTGCATGTACTGTATACCCTGTATTTTGCCACTGACTGGTTTCAGTGTTCTTTTTCCTCACATGTTATTAAACCCACAATTACATGTAAGGAAAACAGTGCAGGAAGTTTTTATGCCCCCCTTAAGCCTCCTAACTGTGATTAGATCCTCTGGATAAACCTGGGCTCTCTGAATGCACAAGGGAACCACAACCAATGCTGGGATTAAAGCTTAATTGGCCATTAAATGGGAAACAAATGCAGGGCCTGCGGGGAATGGCTTGGGGGGGAATGGGCATGGCACATTGCAGAATGTCAACCCAAGTCCATTCATTGCTATTTAGTATTCAATTCAGAGGTGCATACAGTAAGCAACTGCAGACTAACTGCCATGCCAGTCTGCGCCCCGACCCCTCCCTACAGCAGTGCCCTGCTTAACATCACTCCTGTGAACATGCCCCCAGTGGCAGGGTTAGTTCACCCCTCCAGAGCCGGCACACTTCCTGCTTTTCCAGATGAGGAAATGTTGGATCGGGGGGAGGGGGAGGGGGGGGGGTCTGTCTTGTTCTGCCAAGCCATGGGCTGCCTGTGGGCTTGGTTCCTTATGAGTCTGCAGGGTCTGTAGGGGAGGTTTGTAAGACTGCTGTGATATCCATTCAGTCCATTCAAATCCCAGCCTGGGTACTCACTGAATGCAACAATGCTTCTTCATGCAAACACAGATGTCAAATAAGTGTGTGAAATGTGTTATCTCTAAAAGGACATTCTCCTCTTTTACCTTATTCACCCTTGACCAATTAATGTAATTTGTGACCCGTTTCAAGAAGCTAGGCATATTTTGCATGTCACTACTTCACAGGAGAGGCATTTGATCGACCGGCTCAAATCGGTCTTATGTAGCAACATTTTTTATTGTGTTCTTTACATTGGATAAAAGTAGAGACTCAGAGCTAGAAAATGTTATATCATACACTACAGTCGAGGAACAATGGGAAAGTAATTCTGCTTTGAAAGTTACTACTGGAGAGCCCTTCTTTGTCTATACCCATTCAGCATCGTTCACACACTCTTAAGCTGTAGCCCCACCTATCTCTTTAAGGGTTTATCTGAGTGTTCTGTCCTATCAACAGCAGTCAAACACCCAGCTAACTTGCTAGCTACTTCCAGACACAAATGAGAGAACAGCTCACTGAACATTACTCACCCATGCAGAGCTGGTTAGGCTGTTTTCATGTTACCCAGAGCATTGGTGACTGTAATTGTGCTGCTGGCAACAATTTAATCACGCTTTTTTGCCGACTGACACTGGCCATATTCAACGGGTGTTGAGCGTTCGTAAGTTCATACGTTATTCTGCACTCTGGCACACTCAGTCGAGAGTGCTCTGAAATCGGAGTAGATAGCCAGACTGAATTTTCGAACGCACCCAAAATCGATACTTGCATAGTGGAGTCTTTTGTTAAGACATGTAGCTAGCTTTTCAATGAACAAAGTAAATGGCTCTGAGATACAAATAATAAGATCATACACGTAACGTTAGCTAGCAAGCCAGCCAGCTTATCTAGCTAGCTAACAGTACTCTTTAACTTGAAATGAAAATGACTTTGTCAAAATTAGACATGTGTAATATTTGAAAATGTAGCTAGCTAGACTATCTTACTATCTTACATCATGGTTGGATGCTTCTCCCTGTCACGGATGGTTCCACTTAGTTTGAAGTAGAGGTCGACCGATTAATCGTAATGGCCGGTTAATTAGGGCCGATTTCAAGTTTTCATAATAATCGTAAATCATTATTTTGGACACCGATTTGGCCGTTTTTTAAATGTTATTTTGTTTACTCCTTTATTTAACTGGGCAAGTCAGTTAAGAACACATTCTTATTTTCATAGACGGCCTAGGAACGTTAGTGGGTTAACTGCCTTGTTCAGGGGCAGAAGGGGGATTCAATCTTGCAACCTTACAGTTAACTAGTCCAATGCTCTAACCACCTGATTACATTGCACTCCACGAAGAGCCTGCCTGTTACGCGAATGCAGTAAGAAGCCAAGGTAAGTTGCTAGCTAGCATTAAACTTATCTTATAAAAAACAATCAATCAATCAATCATAATCACTAGTTAACTACACATGGTTGATGATATTACTAGTTCATCTACTGTGTCCTGCGTTGCATATAATCGATGCAACGCAGGGGGATGATTTAACAAAAGCGCATTTGCGAAAAAGCACAATCGTTGCACGACTGTACCTAACCATAAACACCAATGCCTTTCTTAAAATCAATACACATAAGTATATATTTTTAAACCTGCATATTTAGCTAAAAGAAATCCAGGTTAGCAGGCAAAATTGTGTCACTTCTCTTAGAGTTAGGGTATATGCAACAGTTTGGGCAGCCTGGCTCGTTGCGAACTAATTTTCCAGAATTTTACATAATTATTACATAATATTGAAGGTTGTAAAATGTAACAGGAATATTTAGACTTAGGGATACCACTGTTAGATAAAATTCCGAATGGTTCCGTATTTCACTGAAATAATAAACTTTTTGTTTTCGAAATGATAGTTTCCGGATTCGACCATATTGTAGCGACCCGCACAGACAGCTGTGTGTTATGTTTTAGGCTAGGAGGTGGTTGTGTTGTACTGACCAGTACCCAGTGTTCGCGGGGTCCGACATGTCAATCAACCTGCTATCTGCCAATCACGGGAATGCCTGGAATGTCCTGATGCCGGCCATCCTGGTGGTTGGCGGAGTGGCATGGAGGGGGGTTGGGCAGGGGGGTGGAGCATTGGAAGTTAAGACCAGGTTCAGCCTTTGTTCTCTCTCTCTTACGTCTGGTCTTCACAAGAGAAGGTCACGATTGGCTTGTGGGTTATCTGTCATCTATTTGGCGTGTGCTACGGCCCAAGCAGTAGCCTGTGTAAAGTTGGTTTAATAAACCGTCAATTCGCAAACTCAAGCCTCTGTCTGGACAATTGTTCATTTATGATCTAGTCAGGTCATTACAATATTAATGACTAAAGGCTCGTATTTCTGTGTGTTATTATGTTACAATTAAGTCTATGATTTGATATTTGATAGAGCAGTCTGACTGAGCGGTGGTAGGCCGCAGCAGGCTCGTAAGCATTCATTCAAACAGCTCTTTCATGCGTTTTGCCAGCAGCTCTTCCCTGTGCTTCAAGCATTGCGCTGTTTATGACTTCAAGCCTATCCACTCCTGAGATTAGGCTGGTGTAACCGATGTGAAATGGCTAGCTAGTTAGCGGGGTGCGCGCTAATAGCGTTTCAATTGGTGATGTCATTCGCTCTGAGACCTTGAAGTAGTTGTTCCCCTTGCTTTGCAAGCGCCGTGGCTTTTTTGGCGCGATGGGTAACGATGCTTCGAGGGTGGCTGTTGTCGATGTGTTCCTGGTTCGAGCCCAGATAGGAGCAAGGAGAGGGACGGAAGCTATACTGTTACACTGGCAATGCTAAAGTGCCTATATGAACATCCAATAGTTAAAGATATATGAAATACAAATGGTATAGAGAGAAATAGTCCTATAAATACTATATTAACTACAACCTAAAACCTCTTACCTTGGAATATTGAAGACTCATGCTAAAAGGAACCACCAGCTTTCATATGTTCTCATTTTCTGAGCAAGGAACTTAAACGTTAGCTTTTTTACATAATTGCACTTTTACTTTCTTCTCCAACACTTTGTTTTCGCATTATTTAAGCCAAATTGAACTTGTTTCATTATTTATTTGAGGCTAAATTAAATTTTATTGATGTATTATATGACGTTAAAATAAGAGTTCATTCAGTATTGTTGTAATTGTCTTGATTACAAATACAAAAAAAAAATTGTCCGATTAATCGGTAGCAGCATTTTTTTTGGTCCTCCAATAATCGGCATCGGTATCGGCGTTGAAAAATCCTAATCGGTCGACCTCTAGATGTAAGCCGGAGACAGCTGTTTTCTCCATCTCCTTAGCTATCATACTCTAATTACGCTGATTTCAAAACTCAGTCCTCCAGAAAGTGGAGAGCAACACTTGTGCAGCTCTACTAAGCAATATATATATTTTAAAGCTGTGTTAGACATGATTACCTACACTGACTAATGACGAACCAGCACAAATAGACAGAAGCCTGCTACATGGCAGACCAATCCAAACTCATCTCTCGGACATGTCCAGCCCACTCATTATCTCAGCCAATCATGGCTAGCGGGAAGTTTGCTGACTTTTTCTGTGACTAAACCAACTAGGCTCGTAATCTAACAATTGTATTCGTATTTACAGGTGGCGTGCAAGTTTGTTATTGAGGCACATGAAAGTCCACATGATCCAGAAGGCATTTCTGCCAAAAGAAGGCCTTTTGATAAAAAATGAATAAAAAAAGATTACGTTCAAATGGCTCTCGTGTGAAGTAGTGACCCGCGACATACGCTTAGTTTCCTGACACAGATTACAAATTATTTTCAAAATACAGAAATGATTTATGGAACATGTGAACTTTCATGTACCTTTATAACAAACTGGTGTGCCATCTGTAAATACGAATATAATTATTGAATAACAAGCCCAGTTGGTTTAGCCACGGAAAAATACAGGAACCTTCCTGCTAGCCACGATTGGCTGAGGTAATGGATGGGTTGGACGTGCCGAGAGATGAGTTCGGATTGGTCTGCCATCTAGCATGCTTCTGCCTATAACATGAGCTGCTAAGTATGTGTGTTTAATCCTGTCTACTTTGGCTTTTTTTGAAAGATATCATGAAGAAGTTTTGCTTCTGCTCTCAACATTTCTGCCCTGAAGTTAATAATGTTATCGACATGTTATCGCTCAGGGGGGGAAAACGTTGTGATGGACTACTTTCAGGAGGATGATTGTGCCATGCTGAGAAAATCCCTGGTTTAGGTTAAAACATTTTCATTGAACCAGACATTGTAGTCTTCTGATGACAATGGTGGGGGAAGAAACAGTGTTGTTGTCACGGAAGAAGTGGACCGAGTTTTGAAATCAGAGGAATGCCCGGTGGAAGCAGAGAGATGATTGCAAAAAGTCCAAAAAGAGAACACAGAAAGAAGGCTGTTCTATAAAACACCTGTCTCCGGATTACATCTTCAAACTAAGGGCAACCATGTCGTTCATGACAGAGGGAGAAGCGTTCATCCATGTAAGAGTCTAGCTACATTTTCAGATATACGTTTCAATTTAGTCAGAAAGTTGTTTTCATTGCAAGTTAAAGCATATTGTTAGCTAGCTAGCTAACGTTATCTGGCTCGCTCGCTAGCTAATATCACGTGTATGATCTGTGTAGGAGCTCTAAAAGAGGTCCGAGTTCCCGAGTTGGAACTCTGAATTGGATGATCCTTCAAATCAATTTTTTCCCAGTCTTGAATTTTTTTTTCAAGTTCCCAATTGTTTGGAACGCAGCATTAGAGTTGGGCTTGTGGTTCACTGTTTAGCTAGCTAGCTACATGCCTAAACAAAAGACTCCACTATGCAAATAGTAATTTCACTGTACCGTTTACACCTTCTGTATCATGTGCAATGTGACAAATAAACATAGATTTTTATTTGATATAGTGTGTGTTTAACAGAGACGGTAATGTGAAGAACAACATGACCTGCACCAAAGGTAGATTAAGATACAGGCCAAGGACTAGATAACGTTTATTTTTGCTACTATTTTTTGCTACTACTTTGACAACTTTTAGTCTTGAAGTCTTCGGTTGTTTACTACACTGTGAATCCTTAAAGAGATGGGTGGGGCTAAGGCTTAAGAGGGTGTGAATAATGCTGAATGGATGTAGACAAAGAAGAGCTCTCCAGTAGGTGTACCAAAACATTCACAGGCCATTTTCTCAAAAGTGGAATTACAAATTTATCAACTTTCAAAGCAGAATTACTTTCTCATTGTTCCTCAACTAAAGTGTATGATATAACATTTTCGAGCTCTGAGTCTCTACTTTTATCCAATGTAAAAAACACCATTTCAAATGTTGCTACATACTTTAGGACCGAATCCAGGTGGTGGGTCACATTTGTCTTTACGTTATCTTTTGACTTTAAAACATTATTGCTTATACTGTATATTTGTTTGTTTCTTGCTTGGGCTGTATATACTTTAAAGTCTGCATGTGAAACCTAAATGTTCCTGCCATACTATTCAGGCCAGCTCAACATCCACAGCTTTGTGGATGAGGAAGTGGGTGATCTGGAGAAGAAAATAGAGAATGGTCGTCTCTCCTGCTTTGTACATTTATCTCTGCCGGTGAGTCTACTGCTTTTCCATTGAGACCGGAGGAAGTCTTTAATTACGTTCCTATTAGGCCTACGTCCTCCCCAGACAGGGCCCAGTAATTGGACAAGAGTAATTATGATATCCACTGGCCCATCCTGGCCTATTACAGTAAAGTGATCCCAGGGAAGGCCGGCACGGAAGGCCGGCACGGCTTCCCATAATTAGGGGGCCTGGAGGTGGTCCATACCAAGGGATGCAGGGTGGGGAAGGGGGGCGGGGTTTGGGGATGACGTGGGTTTGCTTATGGTTTAGGGCTAATGGCTAATAGCGTCCACTGCTAACCATTGGCTCCGTGGGAATAGCCCCAGCACTGAAAATGGACAGAGGTTCCCAAACTTTTTCACTCAGGCACCCCTTCCAGCATTGGGGAACAGCTCTCCCCACTGCACTTTTCATGACACAAACTGCGCCACACAGTTTGGGAACCAAACATCGCAGATTGCTGGCCTTGTGCCAGGTTTAGCTCGTGTTACTGTATGTGGCCATGGCTGAATCAGGGTAAAAAACTACACAAGAGCTTTCTCACACTGGTCCCTTCACACCTGCACTCTGACCTCTGACACACTCTCCTCTCATTCCCATTGTCACCATCTATAATAATTGATGTGATACAGTCCTCAACCATCCCTAAATTCCCAAAAGAGAGAAATGAAGCACCAGAACTGTTTCCTGTTCGTTCTTAGGCCGCTATATGGACCATTATGCAGGATATTGACGAGCGCAATTGGTTATGAGCGGTGCATTCAGCTTATCCCACAGGGTTATGGTGCGTACCATATGGAGGGAGATATACAGTAGAACCGTCCCTGGTACATTCAGCTTATCCCACAGGGTTATGGTGCGTACCATATGGAGGGAGATATACAGTAGAAACGTCCCTGGTACATTCAGCTTATCCCACAGGGTTATGGTGCGTACCATATGGAGGGAGATATACAGTAGAAACGTCCCTGGTGCATTCAGCATATCCCACAGGGTTATGGTGCGTACCATATGGAGGGAGATATACAGTAGAACCGTCCCTGGTGCATTCAGCATATCCCACAGGGTTATGGTGCGTACCATATGGAGGGAGATATACAGTAGAACCGTCCCTGGTGCATTCAGCATATCCCACAGGGTTATGGTGCGTACCATATGGAGGGAGATATACAGTAGAAACGTCCCTGGTGCATTCAGAATATCCCACAGGGTTATGGTGCGTACCATATGGAGGGAGATATACAGTAGAACCGTCCCTGGTGCATTCAGCATATCCCACAGGGTTATGGTGCGTACCATATGGAGGGAGATATACAGTAGAAACGTCCCTGGCTGGCTGAAGCAGTGGAAGGGCATCAGTGACCAGTTCATAAAGCCAATGTGGCGTAGCCAGAGTTGAGAGGCCAGGTCAGAGGAGAACATTCAGGCTTTGTGTCCCAAGGCAGTGACCCAGGATTCGCCTGCGCGCCAGGTCTGAACCTGCCTTTGACTGACAGCTGCTGCACCTTCAAAGGACGGGAGGGAAGGAATGAGGAGAGATACTGATGCTCCTGGAGGCTTTGAATTTAAGAGGAAAGTTCTGTCTTCTCCTTTTTGGGTCAAACTACTTTTTAATCAACCTCATAGTTTCAACACCTACTGTATCCTTAATTATCCCAGTGAACAGACAAACCAACAGGTGGTTCCAATATGATCGACAGTGTTTTGTGTCTTTTGAATGAATCTGTATACCAACCAGGGCCGGTATCCCGAAGGCATCTTAAGTTCATCGTTAGAACCTTTTGTAGGAGCATTGTTCAACCTCCAACCTGTTTCCCAAAACCATCGTTATTAAAGTGGCACTTGAAAATGCTCGCTATCTAACACCTGCCTTAGACCACTTGTAGCTAAGTATGTCTTTAGATGCTTTTTTGCCCTCCCGTGTCACTTTATACCCAGAAGATAAACATAGAATCACATGGTTTGTACGTCGCTCTCTGGACGCGATAATTTCAGAACAAAGTTGACAATGTTTGATACAAACAAGCGATGTGTAAGATATGCTTCAAATGAAAACTGAGATGACTGTGTTAAAATATAAACAGTAAGCTTTAGGCCTATTTCATTCATATTGAAATACATTTCATGTTCAATCAATTCAATTGTCTCAACATATTTCATGATGTGTAGCCTAACGTGCGCAATGATGTGCCAAATCGGTGATTTAGTGCATTTTTATTGGGTGAGCATTGGAATAAGCCCCCTCAATATTTGCAGCCGTAGGTGGTAATATCTCTCTAGGAGCTGATCCGTCATCAGTATTGTAATATAATTATAATATTAAAGCTACAATATGTAACTTTTTGGGCGACTGAACAGATTCACATAGAAATGTGAGTTATATATTTGTCATTTTCATTGAGAGCAAGTCTAAGAAGCAGTAGATATGTTCTATGTGCGCTATTGCTATGCTTCCCATTCTTAAGTTTAGTTTTAGCATCTTTTACTTTTGGTTTTGTAAACCAGCTTCAAACTGAAAATACAAAAAATGTTGTTATGGAAAATATATTTGACAGTAGTTCAGATGGTACCGTGACTCCTTACACAATGAATTGTTGTTTTGTCACATAAACTGGAATTAGGCAAACTATTAGAATTTTATCAACCAGGAAATGGCTCTGCAATAGGTCTGTATATCTGATTGGCTGGCTGGCTGACTGCCTGACTGGTAGACTGGGCCCCTGCCAAGTCTGATAGCCATTATCACACTGGAGACTGGATGTGAATATGCTATACTTTTGGACGGACGCCAGTCCTCAAGTCTCCATGTAGGGCTCCTGAGAGAGCTGAACTATAGGATCTACTGTAGGAGACTGGCTAGCCAAGCACAACGTCTAGAGGTAATCTCTTTACACACTTCAATGATGTCTGAACCTGAAGATTGGAGAGGTGATGCCAGAACAGAGAGGGAGAGAGGGGGCGATGAGTTGGGATTTCTGACTTTGTTCTTTACTGCCTTCCTCTCCTGTCTGTGCCAGAACCACACATACAAAAACAAGCCATACCAGAAGGTCTGAGTTCATGTTTACACTGCATAGCATCAGACTTCTAGAATGAGACTGAATTTTGGGGGTTTTAAACGCTGAACATGTTTTTAAACGTTTCCTTTATTGGCTACTGAGGCTTTTGCTGAAGTAACTTGCTGAAGTAAAATGTATATCAAAGCTACTTATGTCAAGACTATTAAAATGATGTCAAGTTCCTGAGGCAAATCAGGTGGCTGGCGGGCTTAGAGCTTTTGTGTGTGTGTGTGTTTGATACATGTACTTATGCATATTTCTCAATAGCTTGTGTCTTGCTCAATGGCTGTACTTCAAAATAATAAAATACTTAAACACATTCAAATCAAATCAAAATCAAATTTTCGTGGTCACATACACGTGTTTAGAAAATGTTATTGTGGGTATAGCGAAATGCTTGTGTTTCTAGCTCCAAAAGTGCAGTAATATCTAACAAGTAATATCTAACAATTTTGCCTTGAGATAGAAGCTGTTTTTCAGTCGCTCGGTCCCAGCTTTGATGCACCTGTACTGACTTCGCCTTCTGGATGATAGCGGGGTGAACAGGCAGTGGCTCGGGTGGTTGTTTTCCTTGATCTTTTTGGCCTTCCTGTTACATCGGGTGCTGTAGGTCTCCTGGAGGACAGGCAGTTTGCCCCCGGTGATGCGTTGGGCAGACTGCACCACCCTCTGGAGAGCCCTGCGGTTGCGGGCGGTGCAGTTGCCATAACTGCCGGTGATACAGCCTGACAGGATGCTCTCAATTGTGCATCTGTAAAAGTTTGTGAGGGTCTTAGGTCCAAGCCAAATTTCCTTAGCCTCCTGAGGTTGTAGAGGCGCTGTTACGTCTTCTTCACCACACTGTCTGTGTGGGTGGAGCATTTCCGTTTGTCAGTGATATGTATGCGGAGGAACTTGAAGCTTTCAACCTTCTCCACTGCGGTCCCATCGATGTAGATAGGGGGGTGCTCTCTTTGTTTTTCCTGAAGTCCACGATCATCTCATTTGTTTTGTTGATGTTGAGTAAGAGGTTACACACTCCCAGAGCCCTCACCTCCTCCAAGTTGGCTGTCTTGTCATTGTTGGTAATCAAGCATACTACTGTTGTGGCATCTGCAAACTTGATGATTGAGTTGGAGGCGTGCGTGGCCACGCAGTCGTGGGTGAACAGGGAGTACAGGAGGGGGCTAAGCACGCACCCTTGTGGGGCCCCAGTGTTGAGGATCAGCGGAGTGGAGGTGTTGTTTCTTAGCTTCGGACATCATGGCCAGTGTCAGCTGTCTGTTCTCATTGTGCAGCACATGAACTCAAGATGGGCCCCATCACCCCCTGCTTAGTGTCCCAACCTGCCGTTCAGAGCCTGTGGCCCACACCCTCTCTCCTATCCTTCTCTCCCCCTACCCCCAGCCTGGGAGTATCTTGTGATCTCATGTTGAGCTGTTTAGTCTGTTAAGGAGTATCTGTCTCTACCTCTCTGCTATCACAGCCTATCAATCCTGTGTGAATGTGAGAGTCGCTGCCAGAGGAGAGGAGTAGAGGACGACTGACGGCTCTCTGATGCCTGAGAAAGCAGGAATAGCCCATTAGAGAGAGAGAGTGGGTCGGCCAGGTCTGCTTTGGACAGTACATGTGGGGCTGTCAATGGTAATATCCAGAAAGTCATCCCTCAAACTGGTCAAACAGACCATGTCATATGGACTTTGGGAAAGACTCATCGAGACCCATCAACACCTGCCACTCTTTCCTGCGCCGCACAACGCGTGGCAAATTCAGGAATGTATATCCACATGTAGAATGTAGATCCACATGTACGTGTGCTTTAACAAAAACAATGCCTTCTTAGGCAGATAGTCAGAGGACAGACTGAAGATGTGTCCTCACAGAACTACTGCTTTTCCAATTATATGGATAACTATTGAAAGATAGCTGATATGCTTTTTGCTACATTGTAATGGACCCGGTACAACCTTTGGTTGGCTGCAGGCAGGCTGCGGCTGCGGTACAGCAAAGCCAAGTCAGTCCATGCTCATCGTTCTCACAGGGGAAGTCAATTGACAATGACTTTGCTCATGATCATCCACGCAAATGACATTTATCTATAGGTTCCTTGAATTTTCTTTTGTGGGTGCCTTTTCATTATCTGGATAGACACTTGGGGTTTCTAGCTAATGTTACACCAATCAAAGCAGTGGAGGGTGTAGTGAGGCAAAACTTTAGTAGTCAAACCCATTCATCATGGGGCGATGTGGGGGAGTGGGTTTGCAAAATGCTATCATAACACACAATTATACCGTTTATAAAATGGTCAGATATATATTTTTAATACAGACAAAAATAAGTTACAATTGGAAGTGCAAAAGCAAGTGGACACAAGGCTGTTTGGTTCACCTCACCTCAAAGAGGAATAACTTTGCAGCTGTTTCTGATTAATAAACAATGCCATGCTGGTAATATTCAAATAAAGCCCATCCCTGAAACAAAACGTATGCTAAAAATAATTTGTATGTCACATAATTGGAAAATACACCGGATTCACATAGACGGGCAGGTCCGTATTTGTCACTTCACTTTGACTAAGACGATGACTTATTGACTAAAATCATTGTGCATCATCATGGGTAAGCTCTGGCCATATTCTTTCAGCTTGAAAAAGTCTATTTCTAATGGTGTGGGCATTTAAAGAGCTGTCTTGTGATCATTTACAGAACAATAATACACATTTTTTTAATGTCACAAAACTTTAATGAGAGTGATGCTAACAGTACATCTCATACAATTTTCTGAATTAACTCTGAGCTTATCTAGCTTGGTTGCCATTTATTTGTTTTTTGCCATAGGCATGGCACGACAAGTTTACTAAAAATGTCAGTTGGATAAAGCACAAACATATCTGGCCACCAGGCTAAAGCCTTTCCTACATATCACCACCACCAGCAGCACTAGTATGCAGTGTCTGTATTACCGTTCAGCTGGGTCCCCTTCCCCTCACCAGAGGGCACCCTGGCAGATTTATGGAAGGGGCAGAAGACAGGTTACTCTCAGAGGAGGTGGAGAGATACAGTACTGTATGTTGATTGAGACACTTAATGATGATGTTATACAGCTGTTGTCTGCTCTCTTCCTGGCTCTTCTCCATACCGCTCTTCTATCTCATAATTTACATATCTTTCTCTTCCTAGATGCACACTTTAATACCACCACTTTTCCCCCCTTCTCTTACCACGTTTGCTGATGCAGACTCGTCTCCCATGGAACAACATGTGTTTGACTTTCATTAGCGCGAAATAGAACAGGCGTGACTGGCAGCCACCCCGTATCCTCACAGTAATGGTTTGATCCTTTGATTATACTGCTGGAAGTAAGCACATGGAAATGTTCTGTTTTTCTCCCTCCACAAAATGGGAACAGAACATTTTATTTCTTAAATACCACCAGTGAGGGCTTAACGAACAGCATCAGGTGCCTCATATATAACCACTGTGTACATTTCCCACTACATTTCTGTGTGCGACATTTCTGAAAAGTCTGTACAAAAATGTTGAGATTTGGCGCACGTCATACAGAGGTATGTTTCCTGTTAGGCTTACCCTGTCGTGACGTTTTGATAACCATGTAAATCTCTCTCGGACAAGATTACTTTCATCAATATATTCGGCTCTATTTACTCTCATGTTCAAACATGCTAATTGGCATTAAAGTGGACATCATGCAAATCCCTACAAGCTCCTGCATATCATCTGTAGCTGAAACCATTGCTAAACAGGTATTGTGTCAATTTCAAACTTGCACAAGACCGTTCAGAATTTTATCAATTTAAAGGAATGTTGCCAATATTTCATTACTACATTTAGCTAACATTAGATAGTTAATCCATAGATTCTGTCCTTTTCCTCGATTCAGCAGTATTGTCAAAAGCACCATGGTATTTGTAGTTCTTTATGATAGCCACGTTAGCAGCTAATACTTTTTCATGGGTAAACACAGACAAATATATTTATAAAGGTCACCTTGTCCTAGAGAGATTTACACGGTTATTAAAACGTCACGCCAGGGTGAGCCTACACCAAACAGCCCTTATTTTATTCCTAAAATTCCATATGGGAAAAGTTTGGGAAAAACAATTGGAACCATTTCCCTATTTGACTGCTTGGCTTATTTTAGTTGAATGCATTCAGTTGTTCAACTGTCTAGATATCCCTTTATTTGCTGTATAAATCGGAACTATTGGCATTAGGCCACGTCAAGCAAAAGACACATTGTTGTCCAATATTTTATTTATCAATAGGTTGTTGGGTTTATATGTCCTGCCTTGGTATAGGCTCTGAGATTAAATAGGCAAAGATGTCGCACTCCTATTGCACAGCAATACTGTTGCCTACCCATACTGTCATGCCCTACCAGTCTATGTACTGTATTGATGGGATGTTTTAATCTTTAACAGTGATTTATGCTCTATCTGGAAAAGAAGTGTGTCAGTTCCTGAAAGAGGAAACAATGGCAAATTGTCATGGATCTGTCAGCAGAATATTTGAATTCAACAATGTTTTTCATCAGCTTTTCTCCCAACCTAAATATGGTGGTGTCACGTTCTGACCTTTATTTCCTTTGTTTTGTCATTATTTAGTATGGTCAGGGCGTGAGTTGGGGTGAGTTGGGGTGGGCAGTCTATGTTTGTTTTTCTATGATTTGGGGATTTCTATGTTTCGGCCTAGTATGGTTCTCAATCAGAGGCAGGTGTCATTAGTTGTCTCTGATTGAGAATCATACTTAGGTCTGGGTTGCACTGTTTGTTTGTGGGTGATTGTCCATGTTGATTGCTTGTTTCAGCGCAGTTTGCATTAGCTTCACGGTTGTTATTTTGTTTATTGTTTTTGTATAGGGTTTCAGTGTTCAGTGTTTTCTTTATTAAAATTAATGATGAACACATACAACGCTGCATTTTGGTCCTCCGATCCATCTCGCCTCTCCTCTTCAGATGAAGAGGAGGACAACCGTGACAGGTGGACTGCCTGTGAATTCTGAAATCTTGCAGTGCTGGCTACTCCAAAAAAATGCATGGTCATTTTTTGTATGGCTTTTTCGGGAATATTAACTCATCACTGCCAGATAAGGTGAGGAATATATTCTGCAATGGTTAGGATAATAAAATAAATTGGAAAAATATTCCTATGTCTAATTACGGTATAAGATTCCAATGTCATATTATTTTAGATTCTAAAAATGAAACACAGATTTGCTCTTTTCTCGCTAATGGCAAATGTTTGCATTCTTGTTAATATGTTTTCCTGTTTTTTCTTTTCTTTTAATGAATAAGCTTTTCATCATACCCCCCCCCATTTGCACAAAATACTTGCCAGCTTGCAATACAATATTTCAACCACTAGCAGATGTGCACTAAAGTTTCTCACATGAAGTTTACTTTTTATAAATGCCAACTTTTGTGTGAACTGGTCCACACACATTTTGGGGTATATTTTGTAAGTATGCACAGTTTATAAATGAGGCCCCAGGGGTTTAAATCCTTAGTGGTTTAATAAGTGTGTGAGAATGTTTTTCAGCTCCCAGTGTTTCAACTACAACTGAGAATCTTAATCCTTAATAATAAATGGTCAGCTGGTTTTCATTGTGCCCCAGGCCAGCCCAATAATGAATTCATTTTTTATGAATAAACATCATTGGAGGAGAAGGTCACTTTCCCCTGTCCCCCAGCTGTAAACAAGGTACTGATTGGATGCAGCTGGATCACACCTGGCTAAGCTTATCACATGACTCTTTATGACTCTGTCCCCCATTAATGAATTTGTGTTGAGCTTTAGCTTGAACAACAAGGTTCTTGCTGCAGCCCTCCAGAAGCGGCCATCCCCTATCCCCCCCGATGGCCTCCAAAGCATGTGGGGTGGCGTGTGTGTTTGTGTGTTCAGCAAAGGCATGAAGTGTCTGAGAGGAATGCCCCAGAGTGTGAGAATCTCGCTCTCCCATGCAAGAGTCTCTCCCCAGGACAAAGTGTAAACAAAGATGATTTATTATATTGACACAATAGTCAAGTGACTGCTCTAACAATGGAAATACATGTCCTCAAATATTGAAGGCAGGCGGGAGGAGGCGAGATCAGGTGGGACGATTCTTGCCAATGAGAGGGAAGATACGTGTGTGAACAACAGTTACTAAGTTGTTTTTCTCAGAGTTGCCGCAGTGCCATGTGCATCCACTTATACGGTATCAAGACATTTGTAACAGCCTAAACGTTGATACTTCTATTCGATCAAATAAGCCTCACGTCATCATTGAGCCGATGGCTTGAAAAGTCTCGCTGGAAATTGAGTACAATTTAAAAATGATGCCGGGTCAACTAATATTAACAGTGGTTATAGAGGGTGCAACTGATCAGCACCGTAGGAGTGAATGTCAGTTGGCTTTTCATAGACGTGCATTCAGAGGTCAAGACAGCAAGTGCGTGTGAGAGAGAGAGAGAGAGGATCGAAACACACACAGTAATGTGTGGAATACAGCAATAAGAATGTCAGTTTAATATGCAGTGCAGATCACCTCCTATTACCCTTCTCAGAGTTTTAAGAATTGTGTGTGTTCAATTATTTGTGACATTGTGGCATTTAAAGCATATTGAAGATAGAAGCAATAGGATTTGAAGCAGTAGTGTGTCAACTATTTCAGCACCGTTTCTCGTTGCTCTGAGACAAGCATGAGGACTGGTCTTGATAAATCAATGAGATTTTTATTTTCACTGAATCTCTGTGTGGGTATTGATTAGACTACAATTAGGGTGTGGAAATGTTAGGATTATTTTGCTCTTAGTACTGTAGCCTACTCCCGACTGTTCACGTTGTACAGCGCCATATTTGGTAATACTGCTGTCCCCTAGTTGGAGGGGAGTTGTAGACAATTAAATTACTCCCCAGCTCCTGGGTGATCCTCTCCACCTGCCTGTTGGACTGAGGCCGGTACCCGGATGTGACACTGACCGGATTACAGCTCCATATTTGACACTGACCGGATTACAGCTCCATATTTGGTAATACTGCTGTCCCCTAGTTGGAGGGGAGTTGTAGACAATAAATTACCTCGTTGACCCTCCTGAGGACCTTGAAGGGCCCCACAAACTGGAACCACTCGTCCACTGCAGGGGCCTCGGTCTGGCTTGGAGTCCATAGGCTGGCTGGTATCCCAGGACACACTGGAAGGGAATCAGCATGGTGGAGGAGTGCCAAAAGTAGTTTTGGGAAGGAACCCCTTGTCGGTCCTGGCAGTGACTCCTTAGGAACCTCCCCAGCTCCTGGGTGATCCGCTCCACCTGCCCATTGATCTGAGGCCAGTACCCGGATGTGAGACTGACCGTGGCCTCCAGCTTCTCCATAAAGGCTCTCAATACCCGCAACGTGAATTATTCCTGCTGGAATAGTGCCTCAGTGACCATGAGAGCGGTAGGTAGACCAGAGAGAGAGATACAACGGCAGTATTTAGAATCTGTCAATAACCATAGTGGTAAAACCATCAAAGGGTAAGATCAGTTTTGAAGTCTATGGACAGATGTGACCAAGGCCACTGAGTCACGGGAAGGGGAAGTAGTTCCCTGCTGTAGCGTGGAGGGGAGATTTGGATTGGGCACATACAGAACAAGAGTTGACATATTGAGCAATGGCCTGCGCCAAGGTGCGCCACCAGTACTTGCCCAGGTGGTGATTCTCATCCTCGACCAGGAGATGGTGGGGTTATGACGTTGGAGCCACGGGAGGCCGAGGATGACTTTGTGTATGGGTGCGGTGGTGATGTAGAAGGGAAGGCTTTTCATTGTGCATGGGTCCCACAGTGAGGGTGAGTGCTGCTGTGATGTGTGTAATTGTGCCAGATCCCAATGGTCACGCATCCAGAGCTTGAACCGGAAGAGGAGAGTGGGCAGGAAGTTATGTTCAGGGAGGAGATGAGAGCCTGGTCGATGAAATTCCCTGCGGCACCGGAGTCCACTAGAGCTGTAGAGGCAACACCTGAGGGACAGCCAGCCAGTGAACTGGGAACCAGAAAGGGTTTGGCGGAAAACGATGATAATGGAATTCTCACACCTACACTGGGAGACAGAAGATCACAGAGCCGACCCTCTGCCCTAGTGGACCACAGGTTGTGACACACTGGACAACGCTGAAGCCCCTCCAGGCCCGCAATAGGAACAGCCCCACAGATGTCTCCGGCGACGCCGCTGAGAGGTGTGGCCCCTTCTCCATGTGTTCAGGCTCTGCATCAGGACAGCCAAAGGAGGGAGGCAAGTGGTGAGGTGAAGAAGGTTATCCGAACAGACAGCCATAGCGATGAGTGTGTCCAAGGAAAGGTTGTCATGCCGACATGCCAACTCCGTCTGGATATATTTGCGCAGTCTTCTCCGGGATAGAGTGCAGAGCGCTGGCTCATTCTGGCCGTTGGAGGCTGCCACGGTCCAAAAGGTGAGGGCATACTCCACAGTGGTCTGAACACCCTGCTGGAGCTGGAGAAGTCGCTCACCTCCCTCTCTGCCCTCTGGAGAAAGGTTGAAGACCACCCTGAACAGAGCCATGAATCTCTAATTGTGACCCTGCTCCTCCTCTCCCCCTCCCAGACAGCCGTAGCCCACTCCAAGGCCCGCCCAGTCAGCAGGGAAATGACCTTGGCAATATCGGACCTTTTGGTGGTGGGGGCTCCTGTTTGATAGGCGAAATAGTGGGAACACCAGAGTAAGAAACCATGGCATTTCAATGGTGTACTGACATACTTCTCCGGAAGGGACCGTCGGGCATCACTGACCTGGGTGGATGGCTGGGTAGGCTGGGGGACTGGCTCACTGTGACGACCCGTGTTAGGAGGCCTTCTGATAAGGGTATGGAAAGCCTCGCTGGGTGCGTCGAGGCGGTGAAGAAATTAAAGGACTTCCTCCATGGCAGTACCCAGTTGCGCAAGCTAGTTGTGGTGTTGGGGGAGTAGATTACTCTATTCCTTGACCGTCTGGAAATGGTTTTATCCTCTGATGCTTCCATATTGTGAGGTAGTATTCTGTAATTTATTACTAGCCTGTTCAACCTCTCTTTCATGTCATCTGAGATTCCAAAAGATTGGAGAGCAGCTGCGGTCATCCCCCTCTTCAAAGGGGGGGACACACTTGACCCAAACTGCTACAGACCTATATCTATAGTACAGTCTCCAGTTTCCAAAATTGCAATATGAGCCTTTTGGCTAATAGAGTACAAAGAGAGACAGCTTTCCCTTCGTGGTTATTCCCATCAACTGTACCAAACAGAGCGGTCAATGGGTCTGGGGCTAGAACTCTATCAAAGGCTCTAGATAAATAATCAAAAATGAGAGCCCAGTAAACATGTAATTTAGGACATGTCCAGAATATTATTATATTAACAAGTGCAGGGAGTGAGGAAAATTGACAGGAGGCCTGCTCAATCAAAAGCCATGCAGGCATATCCTTCTGTCTCATCGCAGGTAAGCCTTCCCTCCAGCTAAGAGCCTTAGCTGTCTTGCTAATAATTTATGTGGTTTGTCACCCAGTTCAAAATAATTTTGTTGCGTTCTAGCAAGTAAAGAGTCCACCCGTTTCAAAAGGATGGCATTGTATTCATATTTTAACTTTGATCTTCTCAAGGACTGTATACAAGGAATTCGTCCTAAAAATGTTCTCCTGTTCCCCTAACTCTCTTTCAATTTCTCTCAGCCTAGTATTGGCGCGTTTCTTCCTCTCTGATGTATAAGAAATAATGTAACCTCTAATCACAGCCTTTAGAGATTCCAAAAGGGTGGAGTCGTCAACATCCCCGTGCCGTTAATTCAGAGGAAAAAGGCAATCTGCTCCTTCAAATACTGACAAAAAGCCTCATCTTTCAGCAGGTATGCGTCTAAGCGCCACGGTCGCCCACCTGTCGACATATTGTGGAGTTTCAGCACCATGGACAGACGAGAGTGGTCCGTAATTAGAATAGGGTGATAGGTAACCGACTCAGCTGCTGAAATTAGTTTGACGAGTTTCAGCACCATGGACAGAGGAGAGTGGTCCATAATTAGAATAGGGTGATAGGTAACCGACTCAGCTGCTGAAATTAGTTTGGAGTCCAACAAAAAATAGTCAATTCTGGAATATGATTTATGAACTGATGAAAAGAAAGAGTAATCCCTGTCTGTTAGGTGCGTCAGTCTCCAAATATCGTTATCACTGGCATTTGATTGTTGAAGTGACCTTGATAGCTGTTTATCTAAAAGAGGATCTAACGTACAGTTAAAGTCCCCTCCAACAATAACACTTGTATCGGAGATATTTGGTATGTCCTTAAATACCCTTTGAAAAAATAATGGATCATCGAAGTTGGGTCCATATAAATTGACCAAGGTTACTGGATTCGAATTCAGTGTACCAGCCACAATAATATACCGACCATTAGGATCTGAAATCGAGGATGAGTAAACAAAAGGAATGTTTTTCCTTAATCAGGATTGCTACCCCTCTCGCTTTTGCATCAAAGTTAGACTGGTATATCTGACCGATCCAGCCGACTCGTAGCTTGGCCTGAGCGGAGCGTTTATGAGTTTCTTGAAGAAGCACAATGTCAGCACCCAGTGATTTAAGATGAGAAAAACCTTAGCTCGTTTCACCACATGCCCTAAGCCATTACAGTTCCAGCTGACTATCTTTATTCCACCTGGTCTACTCTGTGCTCTGTCACTATGTGGCATTTCTTATTTTAGAGCAAATTGTTGCTGTCATACAAAACTCAGAAGAAAAACGTCCCGCCGTGCGGGAGCTTGTCATGCCACCTGTACTAATAATGAACGTGAACATAAAACACATACCCCATCCCCCTCCCATCCCTTTACTGAGTGACTTCCCCAAACGAAGCACTCCTTGGCTAACACACAAACCATACAGTGTCTAGACATACAGCTTGAACTAACTCGTCATCTATAGATGCTCTGCATATTCGCTAATATTAAATAACACTTAACACTTAACTCTCACGTTATAGGGGGTGAGTGGCGCTAAAACATGATGTGCCAAACAATGCTATATTAGCCACAACATCTCACCAATCATAAGTCCCAAATTCTGATCTTCTAATCGAAAAGCCATAGTCCGGAAATCCAAACACATTCCTGGCCTGTATTTGGTCATTTAGCCGGCTGACACAGCCGTTCTGTATCTTCAGCCAGGGAGCTTGCTTGTCAAGAACAGATCGGCCTCTTTTGGGTTGTCAAACGTACCTGTTGATCCTTCGACTGTCACCTTAAACCGGGCTGGGAAGAGGAATCCATATCGGATGTTGGCCGCCCTGCATTTGTTGCGTACCTCATCACACTCTTTCCGTTGGTTCCTCACCTCCAAGGTAAGATCTGGGTAGAAAGACACGCTGGCTCCGTTGAAGTTAAGGGGGAACTTTTGACTAGCCAGCTTGAGGATGAGATCCCTGGTCTGGGGATAGTGCAGCCGTACAATGAATGGCCTTGGTGGCCCGCTCTTGGCCGGCTTCGTTGCCTGAGATCTGTGTGTGCGGTCGATCAGGATGGCGTTTTGAAGTGTTCCTGTATCAGCTCCGAGACAAATTCAGTGGGTTTCCCTTTCTCAGTGTCCTCCTGGATGCCACATATTCGGATGTTCTGGCGTCTTGAATGCGACTCAAGCATTTCCAGTCGGGCTTTCAGGGTTTTGTTGTCATTTTTGAACGCTGCGCGCTGTTTCTCTATGTCCTGTAGCCTGGCCTCGTGATCGACTGTCGTCTGCTCAACCTCATGCACCCTTCTCTGAGTTGCCTTCACAGTTTCGGCCAAAGTCCCAATAGTCTTTGAGATATCAGCCAACCTTGTGTCCACCTTCTTGCTTAGTGAGTTTATGGCAGCCAGTATGTCACTTTGCGTAGGCTCTGTGGGGAACTCTTGGAAGCTAGCCTCTTCAGCTAACTCCACGTGGGTTGGCGACGTTGAAATTGGTTCGTTGTCTATCTCATTCAAATTATCTTGTTTAGCGCTTCCTTTTCTGGTGCCTTTTCCCTTTGTCATATTTGTTTGAAGATATAGGTCGTGAGAGGTTAAGATAAATACTCATTTGTTTCAAAATGGAGCGGAGCTCTAGCAAAGGACGTCTACTCCATAGCACGCTCTCTAGCGCCCCTCCCTTAAATACTCATCTAATCAAGATATATGAGTGTTTCTCATTTTCACCGTTTTTAAAATGTTTACAAACATTTGAATGATTTTTCTCCCAGTTTGACATTTCAGAGTATTTTGTGTATCGTTGACAAAAAAAGGACAACTAAATCAATTTGAATCCCACTTTGTAAGACAACAAAATGTGGGAAGAGTACAGGGGTGTGAATACTTTGTGAAGGCACTGTATGTGTGTGTGTGTGTGTACCAGTAGATGGCTGGAATGCTGACTGTGACACAAGATAGGGTTATGTTCCTTCAGCTCCATTTCAGAGGGCAAGACAGTGTGACCACTGACTCTCCTGATGATATATGTCTGGTACTGTTCTAGGGGTGCAGAAGGGCCTCATTCAACCTAGAGGGGCTGACAGGCATTCAGTAGATACGGGTGGGGGGGAAAAGGTTTCTGTCTTTGGCTGAGTAGTAGATAGTGGCTGGTTAATTAAGGTCTAGTGCTAACCTTTTGCAGGTGTTGATTGATTCGGGCATATTCATTGTCTCGGGCCTTCAGCGTTGAAATTACAGCCGCCAGGTAGGCTACTGTAGCACCACCATTAGCGCCGTTGGCAGAAAGCGGATGTTTCAGGGGTATTTTCAACCTAACCTCCGTTTCCCCACCACATCGTCTACGTTAGGTTATTGTAGCAATGGTATGTACATTATGACATGAACACTACGCTAATTGATTTGCATGCCTGAAGTGCCTGCTGGGCAAATGCACTTCCTGTTTGTCTAATTGGCCTCAAGTTCCCAGCTGGTCTTGGAATAAGCTCAAGCACTGCAGGTTACAACCCAATCAAAACGCAGCAATACATGTCTTTCAGTGCTCACTGATTTTCTCCACCATTGATCAATTGCTGTATTCATAAGCCTTTGGGAGACACTCCTCAACCCACGGCTCCTCATTAAAAGCCCACAGGCTCCACCATCACGGCAGGGCATGACGAATGGCACTTACCCATGACATGCTACGTAAACAGAAAGGCCTTCTGTTCCTGCGTCCGCAAACAGGAAATGAGATCACAAAGGAGATCCAAAACAGTGGAGTGTACTATGGGACACACAACAGTAGCACCATTTGTAAACTGGTAGTATTTTTACTAGCCCTCAGGAGCCCAGAAGGAGTGGTTCCCAAAATATTCTTTACCAATTTAGTATATTCATTAATGGGCAAAGTGGATCGAATGAGGTGGCTGTTTTTGACTCTCTTTTCACAGAAAATAAATTGTGTGGTACTTTATGGTCAGAAGTCCATTCAGGGTCATAAAAGGGAGTTTCTTTTCACAGGGTGATCTTTGGAATGGTAGCTGAGTGTTACAAATTAGTAGATTGGGGTCTGCCTCCATAGGATAACGTAATTGTGAACTGACAGTTAGGGCTTGAACCCGCCATGACTGCAACACGGCTTTATTTGACTGTGTGTCTGTCCTCTCTTTCCCTCCACAGAGGAGGTGAACCTTCTAGAAGAACTCTCGCTGCAGGTGTCCAACAGCAGCAATGCCTCCATGTCTCTGGATGCTCTGAGGTGTCCGGTGCTGCAGGTGGGACAGTACTCCACCCTGGCCCTGCCCCTAGCTGAACTCTTCACTGACGGGTAAAACCTTCCCGTTTACGCATGCATGTACACACACACACACACACACACACACACACACACACACACACACACACACACACTTAGACCAACACTGTGTACCGGCTTTGTGTTGTACAGGTTTGCAGATGAGTTCAGCCTATTGATGCAGCTGCGGAGCCCTCAGCTAGACGAACACAGTGTGCTCACCCTGCTCAGCCACGACAGCCACATCCTGCTGCAGCTGCGCATCAGCGCGTACACACTCACCTTCATCGGCACGCAACAGCGCCTCTATGAGTAAGCCTGTCTCTGTCTGTCTGCCCATCTTTGTGTGCGTGTGCGTGTGCGTGTGCGTGTGTGTGTGTGTGTTTTGACTGAGGGTGAAGCGATTTAAGGTCTGTTTTTCCTAAAGCCTAGTGACAGGTTGCTTGCTCCTCTCTTCATAAGCCACTGTGGTTTGAAGCGATACATCACTGTAAGAAAGCCAACAGACTTAGCCCGAAGATGGACAGAGTCGTTTCGTTTACTTTTGTAGGGACTTTTAGAGTGCATGAGATTTATATTTGAAGTGTTACTGTATTTCATTCAACTGTCATGGAAGTTAAACCTTTTTGAGAGAAACTACTATTGCAGGTCCAACATTCACTACACACTTATAGCCAAAACATAACAGTGACATACACTTCCTTCTCAGTAATGTTTGCCATACTGTATGATATTACCGATTGCATTGTTTTGACCGGATTCCCAGGTTCCCGGTCAGTAGTCTGTCTGACGACCAGTGGCACCATGTGGCTGTGAGTGTGTCATCCGCTAGACTGGCGCTGTATGTGGATTGTGCCCTGGTGGAGCGTGTGGACTGGGTGTACCAGGGTATGGGAATCACCCCTGACGGTCTACTCATGGTGGGGGGCATCGTAGAGGGCTTCGAGACACCATATGAGGTAAGTTCTGGACTTACCGTTCCACCTCTTCATTTCCTCTCCTCGCCAGTTCCATTCTCCTTGCCTCTCCCTTTCTCCTCCCCTCTTTTCTCCTTTCCTCTACTCTCTCCAACCCTCTCCCTCTTCACTTCCCCCTCTCCTGCCTGTTTTCATACACACAAGAGGAGGTCTCTGCCTAAATCAATGTGCAATATATCAGCAGCACATTATGCAACATAGGCTATACAGCTATACAGCTTTACCAGCTGCTGTGCTGAGCGTGTCCCTAACGGAGTGTCCTTGGTGTTAAATGGTGGGTTACTTATCATAGTAGAGCCGGTCTGCAGGATGTAGGTACTGTCAAACTTTGTAGCCCAGTAACACGGTGGATCAGCACACTGTATAGGAAACCAATGGTCTAGTTAGCCCCCTACACGGGAGAGGTTTAGGGAGACGGGATGGGGGCTCCTGTAGATCATCTCATCGGCCCCCGCTCCCACCACCATCCCCCCTCCCCAGGACATATGAAGACATCCCTTTGCTGTCCAAGGCAGCAGCCAGTGCCAGTGTTTTTGAAGGATGAGCGTTAGAGCGTACAGTACGAGTGCAGAGCAGCAGGGGGGTGGAGAGGAGAGGAGGACAGGACAGACAGCATCTGGCTTTGTGCTCAGCTCAGCCTAGAGTCCAGATGGATTCTCCATCACCTCGTTTCCCACTGTTGACAGGTCTCTTTGGCGACCCCTCAGAGGATCGAGCTTCCTCTCTCGGAGGTGGTGACAGTCTCTTCCCGCCAGGGTCCTCGGTCCTGGAACTTTAACACCTCCATTCTTCAGTAGAGCACTTAAGGACGACCAGGGGAGGGAAACACCTTCTCCTGTCTGTGTCTTGTGTTTATTGTCAGTCGATCTATTTCCTTTGTCCACAGTTACAGCACAGTGAAGATACTGTAGATGCGGCCTCTGTGAGTGGATAAGGAAGAGTGCTCATCTAGGTGGTATAGTGAGTGAATAAGGAAGAGTGCTCGTCTAGGTGGTATAGTGAGTGGATAAGGAAGAGTGCTCATCTAGGTGGTATAGTGAGTGGATAAGGAAGAGTGCTCGTCTAGGTGGTATAGTGAGTGGATAAGGAAGAGTGCATGTCTAGGTGGTATAGTGAGTGGATAAGGAAGAGTGCTAGTCTAGGTGGTATAGTGAGTGGATAAGGAAGAGTGCTAGTCTAGGTGGTATAGTGAGTGGATAAGGAAGAGTGCATGTCTAGGTGGTATAGTGAGTGGATAAGGAGAGTGCATGTCTAGGTGGTATAGTGAGTGGATAAGGAGAGTGCATGTCTAGGTGGTATAGTGAGTGGATAAGGAAGAGTGCTCATCTAGGTGGTATAGTGAGTGGATAAGGAAGAGTGCTCATCTAGGTGGTATAGTGAGTGGATAAGGAAGAGTGCTCATCTAGGTGGTATAGTGAGTGGATAAGGAAGAGTGCTCATCTAGGTGGTATAGTGAGTGGATAAGGAAGAGTGCTAGTCTAGGTGGTATAGTGAGTGGATAAGGAAGAGTGCTAGTCTAGGTGGTATAGTGAGTGGATAAGGAAGAGTGCTAGTCTAGGTGGTATAGTGAGTGGATAAGGAGAATGCTGGGTGGAAAAGTTAATGCACCATGAAGTTAAGACAGAGAGCCTTAGAGAGCCCAGTGCCCTGCCAGGACCCCCTCCAACACACTCAGACACTCAGACGTTTTCATTTTCATTTCAACATTGGTTCATTTAGTTTAGTCTAAGACACATATTAGTTTAGTCACGGCACATTAGAATCCAAAAAAGACACACGCACACACGCACTCTTTCTCTCTATATATATTTGCCTCCCTCTCATTCTCTCGCGCAGTGCAAGTTTTCAACAGAATTATTGAGTCCATATTTCAAGCGATAAAGTTCTTTGTTTGGTTTGGCTCTCTATTTACAAATTGGATTTTGTCATCATTAACAGTTTGATGCGTAAACTTAAGGAATGTGTGGTCTGAGTCTGTAGCTAACACATAGAAACATTTGCACTTTACACTGAATGCATAATGTTTACATAATTTTTAAAAAATGAATGACCTCTGGTGCTATTTGTCTGCGGCGAACGGCGATTTCCATCTTGCACGCTGCACGCTGAATCACACTTCTTCTTAACATACAGTAGCTTGGGGGCAGTAGAAAACTATCTGGTGTAGATCGATGTCTGTAGATGTTTCTCCAGTCTGTCGGTCATATTTGTCTCAGTGTCTCAGAGGCCCTGACTGAGGAAGGGTCCTCTGGGGATTCTGTCTGCACACGGTGACCTTTTGTGACCTCTGGGGGGTCAGGTTAGTGTGTTTGACGGCTCTGTCTCCACAGGGCCAACTCCGACAGCTGACGTTCCTGATGGGCGACCCCGACGCCGCCCAACACCACTGCACTCTCCACCCAGTCCAGTGTGGGGGGGCTGCCTCCAAGTCCCCCCGTTCACCACGGACCGACCACACTATGGAGGTATGCTGCAGCTCTCAACTCACAGTACCTTCCTCGTAACGTTCACAAATCAAATCAAATTGTATTGGTCACATGCACCAAATACAACCATGCAGAGTTAAAAAGTAAGGCAAATATCTGCAAAATAATAACAATAAAAAGGAAAGAGTAACACAATAAAAACTATAACGAGGAGTACCAGTACCGAGTCCATGTGCATGTGGTAGCACCGAGTGCATGTGGTAGCACCGAGTGCATGTGGTAGTACCGAGTGCATGTGGTAGTACCGAGTGCATGTGGTAGTACCGAGTGCATGTGGTAGTACCGAGTGCATGTGGTAGTACCGAGTGCATGTGGTAGTACCGAGTGCATGTGGTAGTACCGAGTGCATGTGGTAGTACCGAGTGCATGTGCATGGGCATGTGGTAGTACCGAGTCCATGTGCATGGGCATGAGGTAGGACCGAGTCCATGTGCATGAGGTAGTACCGAGTCCATGTGCATGGGTATGAGGTAGACCGAGTCCATGTCCATGTGCATGAGGTAGGACCGAGTCCATGTGCATGAGGTAGGACCGAGTCCAGTGCATGTGCATGAGGTAGGACCGAGTCCATGTGCATGGGGCGGTACCGAGTGCATGAGGCGGTACCGAGTCCATGTGCATGGGTATGAGGCGGTGCCGAGTCAGTGCAAAACAATGAAGATGAATAAATAAATAATAAAGGGGGTCAAAGTAAATTTTTTGGGCAGCCATTTGGGTTTGGCCCCAGTGATGTACTGCACTACCATCTGTAGCGCCTTGCAGTCAAATGCAGAGCAGTTACCATTCCAAGCAGTGATGCATCCAGTCAAGATGCTCTCAATGGTGCAGCTGTATAACTTTTTGAGGATCTGAGGGCCCATGCCAAATCTTTTCAGCCTCCTGAGGGGGACGAGGCATTGTCATGACCTTCATGACTGTGTTGGTGTGTTTGGACCACGACAGGTCTTTAGTGATGTGGACACTGAGGAGCTTGGAGCTCTTGACCCGCTCTACTACAGCCCCATCAATGTGAATGGGGGCGTGTTTGTCCCTCCGTTTCCTGTTGTCCACGATAAGATCATTTGTCTTGCCCACGTTGAGAGAGAGGTTGTCCTGGCACCACACTGCCAGGTCTCTGAACTCCTGCCTATAGGCTGTCTCATCATGTTTTTTGATCAGGCCTACAACGTAATGATTTTGTTGGAGTCGTGTGCGGCCATGCAGTCGTGAGTGAACAGGGAGTACAGGATGGGACTGAGCACACGCCCCCGTGTTGAGGTTCAGTGTGGCGAATGGGTTGTTGCCTACCCTCACCACCTGGGGGCAGCCAGTCAGGAAGTCCAGGATCCAGTTGCAGAGGGAGGTGTTCAGTCCCAGGGTTGTTAACTTAGTGAGCTTGGAGGGCACTATGGTGTTGAATACTGAGCTGTAGTCAATGAGTGTGTTCTTTTTGTCCCAGTGGGATAAGGATGTGTGGAGTGCAATAGAGATTGTGTCATCTGTGAATCTGAGGCGGTATGAGAATTGGAGGGTCCAAGGTTTCTGGGATAATGGTGTTGATATGAGCCATGACCAGCTTTTCAAAACATTTCATGACTACAGATGTGAGTGCAATGGGGCGGTAGTCATTTTGACAGGTTTCCGTGGCAAACTTAGGCACTGGGACTATGGTGGTTTTCTTGAAACATGTAGGTATTACAGATTGGGTCAGAGAGAGTTTGAAAATGTCAAGTTGATCAGTGCATGCTCTGCATCCTGGTAATCTGTCTGCGGCCTTGTGAATGTTAACCTGTTTAAAGGTCCTACATTGGTTACGGAGAGCGTGATCATACAGTTGTCCGGAACAACTGGTGCTCTCAATCATGGTTCAGTGTTGCTTGCCTCGAAGCGAGCATAGAAGGCTTGTTTCACTGGGAAGCTTTACAAGCCCTTCCACATCCGATGAGCGTCAGAGCTGGTGAAGTTGGATTCAATCTTAGTCCTGTATTGACGCTTTGCTTGTTTGCTGGTTCGTCAGAGGGCGTAGCAGGATTTCTTATAAGCGTCCGGATTAGTGTCTTGCTCTGTGAAAGTGGCAGCTCTAGCCTTTAGCTCAATGCAGATGTTGCCTGTAATTCATGGCTTCTGGTTTGGTCACTGTGGAGGCAACGTCGTGAATGTACTTATATATTATCCATGTCCTTGTTCTACCATGAATAGTATAGTATATTACAGTTCTTAATGTTCTGTTGATGGGAACGTCTCAAGCGGTGCTCGTCCAGTGTGTTTACCTGCATTTGCACATTCGCCAATAGAACAGAGGCTATTATCCCAAAATCTATTTCTCAACACTTTTACGGTGTTAGTTTCATCAGGTGTTACACAATATGATATAAAACACAGGAAAAACATAATTTTGACTGCACTGGGCCTTAAGCAACATAAAGGGAGGGAGAGGGGAACGCTTAGGAAAGATTGAGGTAATGTTGATGGTAGAAGTACTGTAGTGTGCTGGAGTTAAAGGGGGCCAGGTGTCTCTCAGAGGGCTGAGTGCAGACACACAGACTCCAGGAGTTAAGACCATGTCGAAAGTCTCCCTGTACATCACCCTGTGATAATATCAAACGAGGATCAACAAGTGGCACTCCTTCTGTGGTTTGATCCAGTTAATTAATTAAATTTCTCTTGAGTGGTTGTGTCCCAAATGGCACCCTATTCCCTGTCGTGGACAACCTTTGACCGGGTGCAATTTGAGACGTTGCCAGGGTGTTTCCTTGTTCATTAGTTTTCCAGTGTACTGTTTAAATGTTCTCTCTTTCCACCCAGGAGCTCCTGCTGTCCTCAAATGACCTGGAAGACCTGTTAGAGCGATCCAAGGATTCCTCTTTCTTGGATGTGGAGGTGGGGGAGACTGTGAGTATGATGCTCTATCCTAAATCCAGCCAAATGTATTTAAACCTTTATTTAACCAGGAAAATACCCTTGAGGGTAGAAAACGTTCTTGTAAACGGGGACCTGGCAAATGCACTATGCTGTTTTACCTGCCACGATTTAGAGAGAAACAGCCCTGTGTCTGGATTCACAGATGTGGGGCTTCTCTTGGGCTTGGCTTGGCACAGGATGCACTTTGTTGCATTACCGTGACACATGCTGCTGGTTTAATCAAGGCACTGGCCAGCAGTATAGGCTACACAGTGTAGATTTTAGAATAGGCCACAACATTAGCAGCAGCCACAGCCAGACCTGCCCTGGTTTTTCATTTTGTCCCCTTATAAACACGACTGTTCTGTTTTCTTCCATCATAGACAGGGAGGACTGTGGTTAATTAGCATTGTGGGTCTGAGGCTCCAACCAGCCCTGCTTGACATTGGCTGACCTCTGTCTGTGTGTGCACATGTGCATGCATGCGTGCCTGCTTGCGTTTTAAGACTATAGGCACACTGAAAGCATTATAGGCACACTGAAAGCATTATACACTGAGTGAACAAAACATTAGGAACACCCTCCTAATATTGAGTTGCATCCCCCCTTTTTGACTTCAGAACATCCTCAGTTGACTCCAATGTTTCCCATAATTATGTCAAGTTGGCTGGATGTCCATGGGGTGGTGGACCATTCTTGATACACACGGGAAACTGTTGAGCGTGAAAAAGCCAGCAGTGTTGCTGTTCTTGCCACAAACTGTTGTGCCTGGCACCTACTACTATACCCTGTTCAAAGGCACTTCAATATATTTGTCTTGCCCATTCACCTGAATGGAACACATACACAATCCATGTCTCAATTGTCTCAAGGCTAATCAATTATTATTTAACCTGTTTCCTCCCCTTCATCTACACTGGTTTTAAGTGGATTTAACAAGTGACATCAATAAGGGATCATAGCTTTCACCTGTCAGTCCGTCAAGGAAAGAGTAGGTGTTCATAATGTTTTGTACACTGTGTACGCTTTATGATGAATAAAAAATGCATCAGGGGGGAATATTAAAATGTGCATATATGGGAACACAAGGAGATCTTATCTCAACAATACATCCTACATACATAAATTGCCTAAATCATTTTCACTTGGATCCTTGGAATTACAGTATATCACAACTATGTCAGATCTTAATTTGACCCATTTCGATGCAGGAGACAAATAATCTTGCAGCAGAAGGATTTGAATGAATATTTAGATTTGCCACCAAGGGGCAGCTGGAAGTAGTGTTTATATGATATACAATGCAGTACCGTATCTACATTGTACCTTAAGCTGAATATAAATACAACAGATTCGGTTCCAACAGCCCCAGAAACAACTCATTGGAAAGCCCCACCCCATGGCCCAACTACCAATTCAGACCACTCCAATGGTAGTCCCGACAGCGCGCAAAAAAAAGGGGCAGGGCCCGGGGGCATGACTCTTAAATATAGGATGGTATCTGTGATTTGGCTATGCATACTGTAAGCCTGTTATATGGACTGGAATTAGGCACCTCTTTCAAACCATGAAGCTGGGAGAGAACACGTGGTGGTTCATTGATTTGTGCAGGACAGTGATTTAATAGGCTAATAAGTACTACCCACATAAATACTAGCCACATGAAAACAATACTATGGCAGGAATACTGTAGTGTTTTGCAGATTGATGTAGGTGGGTCTGGGCAGGGGAGGTGTTGTGAATTTGTGTGTGTCTATGTTGTTGTGTATGTTTATAAATACAATCGTACCAAAATAAATACTGTAGTATTGGCTTAGTATTTAGTTTACTATAGTATAAATAATGTAGTAAAAGAGAGTAGTATGTACTATAGTAATTACTGTAGTGTTTATGCAGACTGTAGTATTTTTGCTCACTGTAGTTTTTACTCTAGTGTTTTTGCAGACTGTAGCACAGTATAGTTTGCTGTACCCTGTAGGTAGGTAGGACTTGGTTCAGAACTAAGAGTTCAGAGCTTTTGCTCTTTTCTATACCCTGTAGGAAACAATATGGTCTGTACTTGGCAATATGGTCTATACTTGGGTCAGCATCAGCCAGGGGACCAGGAACCACCGGCCTGAGAAGGGAGACGAAGGTGAGATACGGTAGTCACTGGGTAGCTGTAACCTATACGTCACCTCGAACTACAAACTGGGGACTCAGCTTCTTGCAGGGCAGGTGGAGTGGTAGGTTCCTGATGGAGAGCCAGGCGCGGTCACCAACACGGACACCTCACTGCGGTGGCGATCCACCTGCTCTTTCTGGCGACAGACTGCATGCTGGAGCCTCACATAAGCATCACGCCAAACCTGCGTGCCGGAACCAGTCATCCACCGCAGGGGCCTCAGTCTGGCTAGGAGCCAGGGCCGGCTGATAACCCAGGACACACGAAGGGAGTAAGCCTGGTGGAGGAGACGATGCCCTCCGGAAAGCCATAATGCCGGAAGACCTCCTGGAACAGTGCCTCAGGAGACCAGAGAGAGGAATAAACCGGAATGATTTAGAAACTCTGTCCACAACCACAAGAATGGTGGTGAAACCATCAGAGAGGAGAGCGGTAACAAAGTCAATGGACAGATGAGACCAGGGACGCTGAGGCACGGGAAGGAGTTTTCCTGCTGGAGCGTGCCAGGGAGACTTCGATGGAGCACACGCAGAACAGGAGTTGATGTAGCGAGTAATGTCCTGCGCCAAGGTTGGCCACCAATACTTTTCAGAGGGTGATTGTATAGTACGGGGGATCCCAAGATGTCAGCAACCAATCCCTTAACCCCATGGGAATGTAGATGCGCTCAGGAGGGCAGGTAGTGGGAGCGGGTTCCCTCTCCAGAGCCTGGTGGATGTCTACATCTACATTCCAGACCACAGGGGCTACAACACGAGAGGGAAAAGGAAAACAGGTACTCCGGCATTCGGGTGACCAGTCCGTGATTCTCATCCTAAACCATGAAATGGTGGGGTTATGGCATTGGAGACATGGGAGCCCGAGGATGATCTTGTGAGCTGGTGCACTAATGATGAAGAATGGGATGTTTTCCTGATGAATGCACTCCATGATGAGGGTGAGTGATGTGTGCCATGATTCCGGATCCTAGTGGCCGATTATCAAGGGCTTGAACCAGAAACGGAGAAGACTGCGGGTATGTTCAGAGGTAAGGCTCTGGTCAGTAAAGTTCCCCGCGGCACCTAGTGTAATCGACAACAAAAAGGGTTTAGCAGAAACTAATGAAGATGAGATATTCAGTTGCCCCAGGAGGTGGCTGATCACGTGAACGTCCCTCTGCATTTGTGGATCCCGAGTTGGGACGTACTGGACACTGCTGAAGCCTGTGCCCCCCTTGACCACTATAGAGAGAGCCTCAGCAGTCTCCATCTACGTCGCTCTGCCGTGGGAGGACGGGACCCCTACCTACATAGGTTCAGGATCTGCTACAGAGTGTTCACGGAGGGAGGGAGAGAAGTGATGTGGGTACCGACGCTCCTGAAATAGATTATCCAACCGGATGGCCATCGCGAAGAGTGTGCCAAGGAGAGGTAGTCATCACGACATGCCAGTTCCGTTTGGACCTCCTCGGCAGCTCATTCCATCCGCTGGATCATGCTGCTGTCCGGAAGGTGAGAATGTACTCGGCAGCGGTCTGATCATCCTGCCGTAGTTTGAGTAGGCGCTCACCCCCCTCTCTGTAGATAATCAAAAATACCTCTGAACAGAACCATGAACCCCTCATACGAAGCCAGCGCCTCCTCTCCTCTCTACCCGCCCCCAGAGAAATAACCTTGGACCTCCGGGTGGGAGATCCCATCTGATGCCCACATTTAGATGGGGTTCCCAATTTACCCGGGCCCAGTCATCAGTGCTCGCTGGGTCGACAGGTGGCAAAGTATCCTCCGCTAGTGGAAGTCAACGCCTCTCGGGCATGTTCGAAACGTTGAAGAACCTCTTCCATAGCCGTCCCCAGTTACGCCAGCTGGTCGTGGTGCTTATGAAGTAGGTATCCCTGTTTGTCGACCGTCTGGGAGATGTTCTGATTTCCTGCTGCTTCCATTTGGTGAGGCAGTATTCTGTAACGTGGACGCTGGGAAGCAAGTGCAGGTGGTGAGTTTAATAATAAATAGAACATATCAAGAAACACAAGTAGCGAACAGACATGAAACACATAGTTCCAATCCCCTGGCAGTATTGACTAAGAGAGTGACAGATATAGGGGAGGTGATCAGTGAAGTGATGGAGTCCAGGTGTACCTAATGATGAGCGCAGGTGCGGGTAATGATGAATGCCTGGACTGGTGGTTAGTAAACCGGTGACATCGAAAGCCGGAGGAGGAGCGGAAAAAAGTTACTTGCTGATGAGATGATACATTAAGGGTGCCAAAAATACTTTTTCAAATAATGCACCATTTCTTCCAGAAAACTGGAATTAAAAAATAATTTGCTCTCCACATATGTATGTCTTTGGTTTGCAGTTGAACAAAACAAAAACCTCAATAATTGACTAAATGTTAGCTTTTTCCACAAAGAAATTCTAAAATTGCCCAGACAATAATATTGGCACCTTCTAGAAGATTTCAAACAAGTGATTATCCTTTTACTTTGGAACTGAACTCACCTGTGGTGAGTTAAAGGTGCCTGGAATATAAAAATCACTTGTTGAAGCCGTTTGAATAGATAAAAGGACTCATTCTCCTGTTTTGTGTCACTGTCTGTACCGCAATGAGCATTGAGAAAAGAAAAAAAAACAGAGAATTATCTGAGGTCAAACACAATATTGTAGCCAAGCATGGACAATCTCAAGGTTACAAGTCAATCTCCAGAGACCTTGATGTTCTTGTTTCTACCGTATGTAATGTTATCAATAGGTTCAAGACCCATGCCACTGTAGCCAACCTCCCTGGACGTGGCTGCAAGAGAACTTGATGGAAGATTGCAGCGGAGGATTGTTGGAATGGTGGAGAAAGCACCACGATCAACTGCCACACAGATTCAAGCTGACCTTTAGACACAAGGTACAAAAGTATCATCTCGCACCATCCTTTGCCAACTCAATGAAAGGGGGTTATATGATGGGAGAACCAGGAGGACCCCACTACTGAGAGAGAGACATAAGAAAGCCTGACTTCAATTTGCCAAAACACACCTGAACATGCCAAAATTCTTCTGGGACAATATCATGATTAGAGCTTTTTTGTAAGGCACACCATCTCTATGTTTGAAGAAAACAAAATATAGCCTTCCACGAAAAGAACACCTTCCCGACAATCAAACATGGAGGTTCAGTGTCGTGTTGGTTGCTTTGCTGCATCTGGCACTAGGGGCCTTAAACATGTGCATGGCATCATGAAATCAAGAGAATACTAAGGCATTTTGGAGCGCAATGTCGGACCCCGTGTAAGAAACCTGCTTCTCCATCAAAGCATTTTGTTACACCCGCAATAACAGGACGTCTTGGATCATGCCCGCCATCTTGGATCATGCCCACTTCTAAGCACAGGAGGTTGGTGGCACCTTAATTGGGGAGGACGGGCTGGTAGTAATGGCTGGAGTGGAATCAAATACACCAAACCCGTGAAAAGGTATCAAATACATCAGGTTTCCATGGTTTCCATGTGTTTGATGCCATTCCATCTACTCCGTTTCAGCTGTTATTATGAGCCGTCCTCCCATCAGCAGCCTCCACTGCTTCTAAGGCAGCACATATTGAAGGCTCCAGACCTAAAACCTGAAAGAGTTCCGTATGGCGCCCTATTCCCTACATAGTGCACTCCTTTTGACCAGGGTCCATAGTAGTAGTGCACTATATAGGGAATAGCGTGGCATTTGGGACACAGCACCACATTGCCAGCATCTGTTTTTTCTTTGACCAAGGCCTGCCTCTCTGCTCTTTGAAGCCGAGGCCTCTGTGGTCTGTGATTGTCGGGGCCTGTTCTGTTATTGCTGTTCCTGGCTTTGGTACATGTTCCATCTGGGACCTCGGCTCTCTTGACAGGTGCTCCCTGCGGTGCTCCCCAGTTAATCATCAACTCCCACAATGCACCCTAAAAATATGAAACAGTCCTGGAGGTCAGGGACCTTGGGTAAAGACATCATTACTAAAGCAAGGAGTTTTAACATTAGCTGATAGTTTTGAACCTTCATAACCCCGCCTTGTCTTATCAGCAAACATCAGTCTGAGACTTTTGAATTGGAGTTTCCCATTGTGTCACTGTGAGTTGTTCACAACTTCACTACTGTTCTAGTCCCAAGCGAGGATGCAATCCTAATTTTTAAGTTTTGCATGTTGTGTTTAGGATTACATGCTTGACGGTGCATGACAATGTTTATGTGCGTGTGCGTGTGTGTGTGTGTGTGTGTGTGTGTGTGTGTGTGTGTGTGTGTGTGTGTGGTGAGTGTCTAATACCAGCAATGTTTCATGGCAGACAAGTTCCAGTCCAACTGGCTGGAAGCCATGTGGTTTTATAAATGGTTTAGATCTAGCTAACACTTTGTCCCTAAGGCTACATCTGTCAGAGAGAAACATGGACACATTTCTGCGGTTAAGAAATATTACACAATATAGAGGGTCGTACAACCCAACTGTGTTTTCCCCTCAAATCTCTCGGGAATAATATTTTATAAATGATTTCTTTCAACTGTCAAGACATGAGTGGAAAAAACATCCATCATTTATTTGACACTTTCCATGACTGTGTAAAGCCACCGCTTTCATACTGTACAGTATTCTCTTTAAAGATACGTTTGGCTGCGTTTTTTCCCTTTTTTAAATGACTTTACACAGCTAGCATTTTCATGTCTTTGCATAGCCTAGTTTAGTTTGGGCTCGGCATTGAGTCATTTGTAATTCAGGTAAGGATTTTAAGCAACAACAGAAAAAGTGTTGTGTATATACTGAACAGATCTGACTTGAACTTTAAGTTCGGTTTGTAAAAGTAGAAATCCCTCTAATTCTGTGGGGTTAGTAAAACTCTGTGTACGTTTCCTTACTCTAATCCATGTTGGCCATGCACAAATAACCAACTTACAGATGCACTTTGTGAATATTGCGCTACCACCAAGGAATGCATGATGTCACTGATCAGAGTCCCTCAATGTAAGGTCCGATAGTTCTGCTCCTGATTAAGTTGGAAAAAAAATACAGTCTGGCAATCATGAGAGAGAAAGAGTGCCCTTGGGCTTGTAGACACATTATACAGTCACAGACACAGGTGTGTGAGGACCCTGGGACTAAACACCTCCTTCTGCAACTGGATCCTGGACTTCCGGACGGGCCGCCTCGAGGTGGTAAAGGTAGGCAACAACACATCTGCCACGCTGATCCTCAACACGGGGGCCCCTCAGGGGTGCGTGCTTAGTCCCCTCCTGTACTCTCTGTTCACCCACGACTACGTGGCCAAGCACGACTTCAACACCATCATTAAGTTTGCTGACGACACAACAGTAGTAGGCCTGATCACCAACAACGATGAGACAGCCTATAGGGAGGAGGTCAGAGAGCTGTCAGTGTAGTGCCAGGACAGCAACCTCTATAGGGAGGAGGTCAGAGGAATAATGGTCTGGGGCTGTTTTCTATGGTTCGAGGCCCCTTAGTTCCAGTGAATGGAAATCTTAACTATACAGCATACAATTACATTCTAGACGATTCTGTGCTCCAACTTTGGGACAACAGTTTGGGGAAGGCCCTTCCCTGTTTCAACATGACAATGCCCCCATGCACAAAGCGAGGTCCATACAGAAATGGTTTGTCGAGATTGGTGTGGGAGAACCTGACTGGCCAGTGCAGAGCTTTGACCTCAACCCCATCAAACACCTTTTCCTGCAGCAATTATGTTGAAAGCCTTCCCAGAACAGTGGAGGCTGTTATAGCATCAAAGGGGGGACCAACTCCATATGAATGCCCATGATTTTCGAATGAGATTTTTGACGAGCAGGTGTCCACACACTTTTGGTCATATAGTGTATTTTAAATATCATCCGTAGAACGTTCTCTGAACGTTACTAAAGTTTTCTTGTGGTTTGTATGGAAAGTTTTCTCAACGTTCTCAGAACAATTTGAGGAACCTGTAGGAAACGTTATGCTGAAGTACTGAAATTCCAACAAAATAATGTTGCTTCTAAACATTCTCAGAACAATGCGAAAACATGACTTTAAATAGAACCATGAGGAAACCTGTAGGAAACGTTATGCTGAAGTACTGACATTCCCACAGAAGAACATTTTCTTAATGTTCTCTGAATTATTTGAGTCAATGTCAAACCAGTTAGAGAACGTTCCGAGAACATTACCAACATGTTTTGTTTTCCTTAAATGTGCTGAGAATTATTCCAAAGCCAAACAATTATCCAACACCATTACCAAAAAGTTGTGGGAACTAAGAAACAAGCTCTAAGAAACACATCGTTCTCCGAATGTTATTGTATAACCTGGACACACACATTCAAACACTATCTTTGGGCTTACTTCTGGCCTAATATGTTATATCTAGTCTACATATCTACAAATCACTATCTCTAATATGCTACTGTACCTCTATCTCTAGTCTACATACTGTGTATACTGAGTTTAACAAACATTAGGAACACCTTCAACCCCCCTCCCCCTTTTGCCCTCAGAACAGCCTCAATTCATCAGGGCATGGAGTCTAGAAGGTCGAAAGCGTTCCACAGGGATGCTGGCCCACCTTGACTCCAATGCTTCCCACAGTTGTGTCAAGTTGGCTGGATGTCCTTTGGGTGGTCGACCATTCAATTTAAAGTTTTATTAAGTTTTCTTGTTTTTCAATCAAACAACAAACACATTCCACATTCACAGATGTGACAGGCTTAAAAAAAATACATTTGGAGAAAAACAAAAACAAAAAAAACAATTAAAATGAATGATAAAGTCAAATAAAAACATTTAATTTTCTTAATCTATTTATTTTCCTTGGTGCATATATATATATATATATATATATACATACATACATACATACATACATATTTGTAAGTCGCTCTGGATAAGAGCGTCTGCTAAATGACTTAAATGTAAATGAAATACATACATACATACATACATACATACATACATACATACATACACACACGTACTCAAAAACTAAATTAAAATAAAAACACACAAAAAAACATATAACACTTGCAGCAGCACTATCAAGGTTCTTATCAGCTATTTCAAGCATTCGCTGAGACGACGGGCCAATAGTTCGTTTTTAGGTTTTACAGTACCTTACACAACATGTATCTGCGCATTTCCCTAGTCACCCCGTTCACTCTGTCCAGTTTGAAATATAGTTGAATAGTGGAGACCAGAGTCTATCAAACTTGGGCTGTCTCTTGTGGAGGTCATAAGTGAGCTTTTCAAGAGGAAGAAAGTCAACAATCTGGTCAATCCACATTTTAAATGTAGGAGGGGTATTAGAGGCCCACAATAGAAGAATACATTTCTTAGCAAAGTATGTAATAGTCATGGTCGACCATTCTTGATACAGACGGGAAACTGTCGAGGGTGAAAAACGCAGCATCGTTGCAGTTCTTAACACAAACAGGTGCACCTGGCACCTACTACCTTACCCTGTTCAAAGGCACTTGAATCGTTTGTCTTGCCCATTCACCCTCTGAATGGCACACATACACAATATGTCTCAATTGTCTCAAGGCTAAATAATCCTTAAGAGATCATAGTTTTCACCTGTTCAGTCTATGTCATGGAAAGAGCAGGTGTTCTTAGTGTTTTGTATACTCAGTGTATAAGCTATGTCTCGTCATACATTGTCTCTAGTTACAGATCAGGCTCTGCAGGGATAAATATCACCATCTACCTGTCAGTATATGATGATTCCTATATTAATGTGCTATGAATGGGATAATGGAGACTCGTTTAAAATCTGTGCATCCGTAAGATATGTATGTACTCTACTGACCAAAACTCTGCAAAGCCAGCCAAGACCTACATTCTCCATTGTCATACATAACCTGGAAAGCGATCTCTGTTTTTTTTTTTTTAAAACACAGAAAGGTTTGTGTCGTTGCCTAGCGACAAGGACAGAGCGGAGCGGGTTAGGCTTCTTATCGTTCAGACACAAGGCATCTTGAATAATATTCCAGTACCAGCAGCAGAACAGCTTTTCAGCCAGCACTAGCAAGGTCCTGCTTTAGTAGATGGGTGACCTGTGTATCAGCGCTGCAGATCCTACCCATGTATGATGGTATATGGTGCTCTGCCAACATGACATCAGCGTTCAGCTCAGAGATGATCAGAGGTCATTCATTATGCACCAAACAGAAGAAAGTTGATTGAAACAGGGAGGGACCTACTTGGCGTTGTCCAATTAGAAACGCTTGTTTTCCTTTTTGCTACGTTTTGAACGGAAACGCACTAATGAATACGACCCTAATCTGCTGAATGTGTACACTACAGTACTGTGTATATGTTGACTGGTCTTGTTCTCCTTTGGCTGTTCTATGATGGGATGATTAAGTGGGTGTCACTGATTTGCTTTACGACTGCTGAGGCAGAGAAAGCGGTAAATCATTGGAGGTAGTGATGAAGCCTATTATATAATTAGAGTCATTATCTGTTACCTCTCCATTCTACCTACACTGCTGAAAGATCAGCCAGATCCACCACAAATACCCCCCCCACACACACACACATGCACGCACACCCTTATATATACTCACCTGCCTGATCATAAGTGAGTTTTGGCATTTTCGATGTTTGTTTGATAGGTGTGGCATATATACATGGTTTACATTAAGGCAATCCATCATCAAATCAAATCAAGTTGATTTATATAGCCCTTCTTTCATCAGCTGATAACTCAAAGTGCGGTACAGAAACCCAGCCTAAAACCCCAAACAGCAAGCAATGCAGGTATAGAAGCACGGTGCCTAGAAAAACTCCCTAGAAAGGCCAAAACCTAGGAAGAAACCTAGAAAGGAACCAGGCTATGTGGGGTGGCCAGTCCTCTTCTGGCTGTGCCGGGTGGAGATTATAACAGAACATGGCCAAGATGTTCAAATGTTCATAAATGACCAGCATGGTAAATTAATAATAATCACAGTAGTTGTCGAGGGTGCAGCAAGTCAGCACCTCAGGAGTAAATGTCAGTTGGCTTTTCATAGCCGATCATTAAGAGTATCTCTACCGCTCCTGCTGTCTCTAGAGAGTTGAAAACAGCAGGTCTGGGGCAGGTAGCACGTCCGGTGAACAGGTCAGGGTTCCATAGCCACAGGCAGAACAGTTGAAACTGGAGCAGCAGCACAGCCAGGTGGACTGGGGACAGCAAGGAGTCATCATGCCAGGTAGACCTGAGGCATGGTCCTAGAGAGAGAGAAAGAAAGAAAGAGAGAAAGAAAGAAAGAGAGAGAAGAGAGAGAGAGAATGAGAGAGAGTATACTTAAATTCACACAGGACACCGGATAAGACAGGAGAAGTACTCCAGATATAACAAACTTACCATAGCCCCCCGACACATGAACTACTGCAGCATAAATACTGGAGGCTGAGACAGGAGGGGTCAGAAGACACTGTGGCCCCATTCAATGATACCCCGGGGCAGGGCCAAACAGGCAGGATATAAACCCACCCACTTTGCCAAAGCACAGCCCCCACACCACTAGAGGGATATCTTCAACCACCAACTTACCATCCTGAGACAAGGCTGAGTATAGCCCACAAAGATCTCCGCCATGGCACAACCCAAGGGGGGGCGCCAACCCAGACAGGATGACCACATCAGTGAATCAACCCATTCAGGTGACGCACCCCTTCCAGGGATGGCATGAGAGAGCCCCAGCAAGCCAGTGACTCAGCCTCTGTAATAGGGTTAGAGGCAGAGAATCCCAGTGGAAAGAGGGGAACCGGCCAGGCAGAGACAGCAAGGGCGGTTCGCTGCTCCAGAGCCTTTCCGTTCACCTTCCCACTCCTGGGCCAGACTACACTCAATCATATGATCCACTGAAGAGATGAGTCTTCAGTAAAGACTTAAAGGTTGAGACTGAGTCTGCGTCTCTCACATGGGTAGGCAGACCATTCCATAAAAATGGAGCTCTATAGGAGAAAGCCCTGCCTCCATTTTTTTTGCTTAGAAATTCTAGGGACAATTAGGAGGCCTGCGTCTTGTGACCGTAGTGTACGTGTAGGTATGTACGGCATTACCAAATCGTAAAGATAGGTAGGAGCAAGCCCTTGTAATTCTTTGTAGGTTAGCAGTGAAACCTTGAAATCAGCCCTTGCCTTAACAGGAAGCCAGTGTAGGGAGGCTAGCACTGGAGTAATATGATGAAATATTTTGGTTCTAGTCAGGATTCTAGCAGCCATATTTAGCACTAACTGAAGGTTATTTAGTGCTTTATCCGGGTAGCCGGAAAGTAGAGCAGGTTTCAGATATTTGACAGTTTATTCTCCAGCGCACAAAAACGACGGTCAACCCAACACACAGGGTGAATAATCCAACACAGGATCAAAACAGACCGGAGAATAAAATACAAGCACTACACCAAATGACATGAATACAAAAACAATCCCGCACAAAACAAGGGCGGGACAACCTACCACATATAAGGACGTTAATGAAACTAAAATACACACAGGTGAAACTAATAAGACAAAACCAACAACCGACAAACGAAAAAGGGATCGGTAGTGGCTAGTAGGACGGTGACGACGACCGCCGAGCACCGCCCGAACAGGCAGGAGAGCCAACTTCGGCGGAAGTCGTGACACTAACCTAGAAGTTTTTGGACAGAAAGTTTCTGATTTTTGCAATGTTACGTAGATGGAAAAAAGCTGTCCTTGAAACAGTCTTGATATGTTCGTCAAAAGAGAGATCAGTGTCCAGAGTAAATCCGAGGTCCTTCACAGTTTTATTTGAGACGACTGTACAACCATTAAGATTAATTGTCAGATTCAACAGAAGATCTCTTTGTTTCTTGGGACCTAGAACAAGCATCTCTGTTTGGTCCCAGTTTAAAAGTAGAACGTTTGCAGCCATCCACTTCCTTATGTCTAAAACACAGGCTTCTAGCGAGGTACATTTAGGCTTATCAGAAGACTTATTTTAGCACTGCAATCTTCATTCTTAATTCATACCTGGGATTGTTATTGATGACGATCACTGGCAATATACCCCAGCTTCATTATTCGGACAGATTTGTAATGCGTTGACGCCAAGGGTAATGAAACCTCAGTAAGGGATGATTTGTTGGTCATTAAATGGAAGGAGGTTAGAGAGGGTAACACAGAACGGAAGTGAATCTCAGTGTATTTTTTATCTCTGATGCCCCATAGAACCCCTGATAGCAGCCAGGGCAAGTCGGAGCAAACCTCCATCCAACATCAAGCGCTCTCATATAAAGGAGGGAAGGAACACATATTTGACTCTCTCAATTCATACAAGAACTTAAAACAGCCCTCCAGGTTGAGTTTTCTAGGATACGTAGGGGGCTGGAGATCATGACTGCGTCCTAAATGACACACTGGTCCCTATATTTATATATATATATATATATGGGTTTGATCAGTGCCCATATAGGAAATAGATTGTCATTAGGGACATACCCATCTCTCCTTTGGGCAACATGAGATTAAGAGGTTGAAGAGGAAAGCCAAAGGGCACTCACCCCCACTCTAAAACCACTCCAGTAAATAACAAACACCGCAAGAGGGGAAACTATATTACGTTTTGTTTTCTGTAAAACGGCTTTAGGCTTTTGCCCTGTGTATTTCCTCAACAGGAAGGTTCTGTGTACCGTCAACTTTTGATGTAATGCTACAGCCCAAGGGTTTGGGATTAAAGTATTTACCCGTGTGATAAACAATAGTCTGAATGCTTCTAGACTGGCTCCAATCTGTAGTGGGGTGATTACAGCAGACAGAGGGCGTTCATATCATGGAGGAGGAAGTAGGGCAGGGGGTGGGGGTGAAGATGGAGGAGAGGAGACAAGGTGGTAGTGCAGTGGGAGGAGGTGGAGAATGCAGAGAGAAAAGGAAGGAGGATGAGACAGCCGTGCCTTGTTTCTATCTCTGTCCCTCAGCAGTGTTAGCCTGTCGTCAGTGGCCTGAGCCACCCAGCACTTTAACTTATAATTATGCTCTCGGACACTGTAATTTAGATGACGAGAGAAAGGCACCGAGGATAAATCACATACATTAAATGCAAAGCGATGCAGATATGTCAACTAGTGCCAGGTCAATGCCTTAACCTTTATTTCCCTTGTCCCTCTCTTTCCACCTCTCTCACCCATCCATACCTGTGTCATGGAGTCCCGAAGGTAGATTGGGTCTCACCCATCCATACCTGTGTCATGGAGTCCCGAAGGTAGATTGGGTCTCACCCATCCATACCCGTGTCATGGAGTCCCGAAGGTAGATTGAGGGGGTTTGTAGGATAGCCATATTCCAACAGGTCCTCTTAGACCAGTGTTCTTTTTTATTGATTCTTCATTCCAGACTGAGTAGAAATTGAACAGGGATACAGATGAAGAGTTAGAAGGGTCAAGTGGTCTTCTGGCAGGGTGGCACATGTGTTGAGAGCGGGGACTGTTACCACTCAGCCATAGCGCTGCACCAGACCAGTATTTTATGTGGAACACTATCCTATTGAAGACAGTAGAGTTCTCTGGAAGCTATTAACTTGGTTGGATGGGAGGAGACCACCCCGTGCACAGTCTCAGAGAATCCCCAGGAGGGTCTGTCACCCCAACTCAAACTCCCCCTCTAAATCGAACTCACGCTATAAAATGGCTTATTGTTGCATTAGTGTGGTTCTTCTTTGTTCCCATAGGCATTAAGTAATTATTTCTGCGTTAGGGAACGTCCTCGCTATGTTACGGCCTATGATTCAATGTGCTGTAGGTCTCCTCTTCCTCCGACTCATATACATCAATTGAACCTCTAAGATTCCCTAGTAAATATTTCCCTCTTGTGCTTTCAACTGTGGTTTTTATGGAGCTCTGTGTCAGGAGAGTTTTCCTGCCTCCAGAGCATGTAATCCATGAGGGTTCTGTGGCTTCCCTCGTTCTCAAACTACCATCCATGCCACTGGGGTCGACCAGAACTGTGCACTTCTGGAAACAGTGGGGATTTTTTTTTTAACCTTTATTTAACTAGGCAAGTCAGTTAAGAACAAATTCTTATTTTCAATGACGGCCTATGAACAGTGGGTAAACGGCCTGTTCAGGGGCAGAATGACAGATTTGTACCTTGTCAGCTCGGGGGTTTGAACTTGCAACCTTCCGGTTACTAGTCCGACGCTCTAACCACTAGGCTACCCTGCCGCCCCTGCTGTGGCTTGCAGTCTGTCAAGGGATTCGCTAAAGTGGAGACATTTGGTTGTCCATAAATCAGCTTTTTCTATTGTTGTGCGAATGGATGTCCATAATCACATGTTTACTTTTACCCTCAATCTAACTTGGTTAGGCCTTGAGTGAGTTATGTTGTAGACAGAGTCTTCATTCAGAGTTTCGAACACCGATATATGTGGCGTGTAAATCGTTGGTTGAGTCCCTCATCGAGCAAACATCAACACCCGCACACAGAGACACGCAAGCATAAACATACACATGCTCGCATGCAAGCACACATACACACATACACACCCTTGGAGACACCTGTTTACATAGGTTGCCTGAGGGGGAAGTTGGGCAGGATCAGAATCTGTAAAGCAAGTAGGCAGGTCTAAGGTATGTGCTCTAATATGAGTGTGTGGGTGGGTCATAAACTGGATGTAGGATTAAAGATAAACATTGTCCTGTGTCAGTGTGTTGGTGACACACTGTGTGTGTGTATGATTTGTGTTGGACCAGCCTCTCCTCCTCCTCAATGAGTGTGTGTGACTGTGTGTGTGTATGATTTGTGTTGGACCAGCCTCTCCTCCTCCTCAATGAGTGTGTGTGACTGTGTGAAACCACTAGGAGCAGAGAGACCCATGTTTCCTGCAGTCATGCACTACCATGTTGGATGGCACTTGGTTCTTGGGTGCCTGCTACTTGAACTACTTGGACCCTGCGTGGGGGGGGAAAGGATACCAAAGACAAAGAGGGAGAAGGTAGGGCCTCATCTACAAACAGATGTTTCTATTGGGTTTATGTGGAGTGATTATGCTGAATTGATGTATAGTATGCATTCATGTAGTGCCCTTTTGTAGGTCCTCAGTATGGCAAGACTACAGGGCCGTAGATGTGTATGTCCTAGATAGGGTGTGTTCAGTAACATTGGGATGTGAGAGGTCATTTACGTACTATAAACATTAGGCTACAGGGCCATAGATGTTTATTTCCTAGATAGGGCGTGTTCAGTAACATTGGGATGTGAGGGAAACATACACACACAGTATTGAACACAATAGCATCACTGTTAAAGAGGGCTTGATCATGTTTTAATTGAGTTCAGTTTCATGTTAATTACTGTGCAACGGTTTGGCTTGATAATAGGTTGTGTTTAAGTGTGTGTTTAATGTTTTGTGTGTGTGTGTGTGTGTGTGTGTGTGTGATTAACACACTCATTTTCTCTTGAATGCTGCTTGTGGTTTTGAAGTTTCAGATCTAAGATGTTCACCGGGTTTTTTTGTTGTTTAGCTCAGAAAACCATCATCAGTGAGCTGTAATTAACATAAAATATCCCTTTGGTTGAGTTAAAGTTCACCATTACAACACTGAGTACTGGGGAGATTAGTTCATCCTTGGCAGGTTCCGTTTCATTGCACTATGCACTGGAACATGCATGTTTGGCTTTAGGGAAGGTTGTGCAGCTGTTTTACCAATAAAAATATCAATGTTCACCCTCACATGCATACAAACACACACACACACTTTGAGACATGTTTACATTGCTTTCCTGCGCTGAAAGTTGGGCAGTAAAGCAAGTAGAGCAGGGCTAAGGTATATAGGGTGAAAGCTATACACGGAGTATTCCAAACATTAGGAACACCTTCCTAATAGTTTATTTTGAATTGTTGAACCTTTATTTAACTAATAGTGAGTATAGTAGGGAGTTGTATCTAAGGTTGTGGGGGTCATGACATTTTGTAAGCCAGTGATTGTCAGTCAAATAACTGCCAATAGTAGGGAGTTGTATCTAAGGTTGTGGGGGTCATGACATTTTGTAAGCCAGTGATTGTCAGTCAAATAACTGCCAATAGTAGGGAGTTGTATCTAAGGTTGTGGGGGTCATGACATTTTGTAAGCCAGTGATTGTCAGTCAAATAACTGCCAAATAGTATCTAGGTTGTGGGGGTCATGACATTTTGAGTTGTCAAATATCTAAGGTTGTGGGGGTCATGACATTTTGTAAGCCAGTGATTGTCAGTCAAATAACTGCCAATAGTAGGGAGTTGTATCTAAGGTTGTGGGGGTCATGACATTTTGTAAGCCAGTGATTGTCAGTCAAATAACTGCCAATAGTAGGGAGTTGTGCTCACATATGCGACTATTCTGCGATGAACAAAGAAAGAGGTCCTCCTATATGCTTAATTTAGAGAGTCTTTGTGCAACTTTAGTTGTGATACAAATGTTGGGCTATATGTTTTGTTTTTTAATACATTGTAAGGCTGCATAATGCAACTCTCATGATGATTTGAAAAAAGTTGCTTGAAAGCATGAACTCTGCTTTGTTTTTTGCGCAGGCTGTACACACTTCATCAGTCTCTCATTCACAATTTGACAAGAACTTGATAATGCCTCGAATTTCCCGGCGACATCCCCTTTGTGTGGCCGTAATGCCCCCTATAAAAATCCATGCCTTCTGCAGCCAGTGGCCGTTGTGCCCTTCTCCCTGAGTGCTGCTCGCTCTGAATCACCTCTCACTCACATGGCTCTGCATCACGTGATCGGGTCTTTCTCACAGGCTACAAGTGAAGAGGTGAAGAGGCGCCTTGCCTGGGTGTTAGCGCCGTGTCTGGGTGTTAGCGCCGTGCCTGGGTGTTAGCGCCGTGCCTGGGTGTTAGCGCCGTGCCTGGGTGTTAGTGCCGTGCCTGGGTGTTAGCGCCGTGTCTGGGTGTTAGCGCCGTGCCTGGGTGTTAGTGCCGTGCCTGGGTGTTAGCGTCGTGTTTGGGTGTTAGCGCCGTGCCTGGGTGTTTTGCGCCATGCCTGGCTGTTTGCTCCATATCAATCAAATTTCTATCAAATTGATTTCAATGAAATTTATTTATAAAGCCCTTCGTACATCAGCTGATGTCACAAAGTGCTGCACAGAAACCCAGCCTAAAACCCCAAACAGCAAGCAATGCAGGTGTAGAAGCACGGTGGCTAGGAAAAACTCCCTAGAAAGGCCAGAACCTAGGAAGAAACCTAGAGAGGAACCAGGCTATGAGGGGTGGGCAGTCCTCTTCTGGCTGTGCCGGGTGGAGATTAGAACAGAACATGGCCAAGATTTGACCAGCAGGGTCAAATAATAATAATCACAGTGCTTGTTGAGGGTGCAACAGCTCAGCACCTCAGGATTATATGTCAGTTGGGTTTTCATAGCCGATCATTAGGAGTATCTCTACCGCTCCTGCTGTCTCTAGAGAGATGAAAACAGCAGCTCTGGGACAGGTAGCACGTCCGGTGAACAGGTCAGGGTTCCATAGCCGCAGGCAGAACAGTTGGAGCAGCAGCACGACCGGGTGGACTGGAGACAGCAAGGAGTCATCAGGCCAGGTAGTCCTGAGGCATGGTCCTAGGGCTCAGGTCTTCCAAGAGCAAGAAAGAAAGAAAGAAAGAAAGAAAGAAAGAAAGAAAGAAAGAAAGAAAGAAAGAAAGAAAGAAAGAAAGAAAGAAAGAAAGAAAGAAAGAAAGAAAGAAAGAAAGAAAGAGATAATTAGAGAGATAATTAGAGAGAAATAATTAGATAAATTCACACAGGACACCAGATAAGACAGGAGAAATACTCCAGATATAACAGACTGACCCTAGCGCCCCGACACATAAACTATTGCAGCAAAAATACTGGAGACTGAGACAGGAGGGGTCGGGAGATACTGTAGCCCTGTCCGACAATACCCGATAATAAGGGGTGGGGGCAACCCGGACAGGAAGATCACGTCAGTGACTCAACACACTCAAGTGACACACCCCTCCTAGGGACGGCATGGAAGAGCATCAGTAAGCCAGTGATTCAGCCCTAGTAACAGAGTTTGAGGCAGATAATCCCAGTGGAGAGAGGGGAACCGGCCAGGCAGAGACCGTTGCTCCAGAGCCTTTCTGTTCACCTTTACACTATCTGGCTGTTAGTGCCATGCCTGGCTGTTAGTGCCATGCCTGGCTGCCTGAGCCTACAACCATACAAATATGCGATGTACAGTACATAATGCCCGGTCAATCACCTATACATTTGACCCTCATGTACAGCACCAGTCAAACGTTTGGACACACCTACTCATTCCAGGGTTTTTCTTAATTTTTTACTATTTTCTACATTGTAGAATAATAGTGAAGACATCAAATTATGAAATAACACATATGGAACCATGTAGTAACCAAAAAAGTGTTAAACAAATCAAAATAGATTTTATATTTGAGATTCTTCAAAGTAGCCACCCTTTGCCTTGATGACAGCTTTGCACACTTGGTATTCTCTCAACTAGCTTCATGAGGTAGTCACCTGCAATGCATTTCAATGAACAGGTGTGCCTTGTTAAAAGTTAATGTCATGTTGGTATGAATGATTCGGGAGACATACGCAGGAATGCGTAATAGTGTTTTTTATTACACCCAAATTACGGTGTGCCGTGTATAGGCAAGGGGACGAAGACCAAACAAACACTATACAAAACACAGGGTAGAAACCCAAAACAAAAGAGCTAGGAGTACCTCAAAGAAATAACACACACGCACAATGATTAACACACGGGATGAGACCTGTAATCATCTGCACAATCCACAATGACACGAAAGCCAGAACACACAGCACAGGTACTCACACGCACCAACGGACATAGTAACAATAATCGACAGGACTCTCGTAAACTAAAGGGCACACTTATACAATTACTCATCACTGGAAATAGGGGCCAGATGTGCATAATGAAAGTTCCGGAGGGATCCGTGACAGTTAATTTGTGGAATTTCTTTCCTTAATACGTTTTGAGCCAATCAGTTGTGTTGTGATAAGTTAGGGTTGGTATACAGAAGAAAGCCCTATTTGGTAAAAAAACTGAGTCCATATTATTGCAAGAACAGCTCAAATAAGCAAAGAGAAATGACAGTCAAGCATTACTTTAAGACATGAGAGTCAGTCTATCTGTAAAATTGTAAGAAATGGCTCTCACGATGACCGCAACAGGAAAGGAAGACCCAAACTTTTGACTGGTACTGTATGTATAATTTGCTTCAAAACGCACCAGGAAAATGTATATGAAAAACAAACTGAACTTCTCTCATGAGGTCACTTCATGCAAACGCAGCTTTCTGCACTTACTGTAGATATTCTTGAACATGAACATCTCCCCTTATTCCTCCGTTTGTGCTGAGTTCACATTTCCTTATTGTGTCTCAGCACGCTGGTTGAAAACATTACTGTTGATGACACATAGAGTGCCTGTTTGAGCCTGTTGCGCCGGAGGCCACTTTGTTAAAGAGGACAAATAAAGCCTCTTGTCTTGGCACTAGAGATATAAAGAGATTTGCATATTGTGATTCCCAAAACATTAATCATGATGCGATTTGCCTATGGAAGCTCTTGATATGGTGATAGATGCGCCATAAGGTGGTATTGATAACGTCACTTAGTTGGAGATTGCCAAGACATTGCTGGACCATACTGGAAAGCAATATTTTGCTGACTGCCCCCTAGTGAGTCGACATAGTAGTGCCACAGCAGCTCAGTGCCCCTGGCTCCTGTCTGACTGGGCAGTGTGTGTGTGCGTGCGTGCGTTCATGTGTAATGGTACCCCTGTTTAGCACAGCCTCTCAGGCCGTGGGTCAGAGGGATATCAGGCACTGTAGGGTAGATAAGCTGGAGGGCCGGCAGGCGGCCGGGGGGAGACCCCTTGTCGGCTTATCGAGAGGCCTGACTTGCCGGCTGTGGGCCAGGCAGAGGGAGAAAGGAGCTTTGTTTGCAGAGGTGGAGCGCCCCTACCGGCTCCTCACTGGCCGGGCCCCTCATAGCCCCCCTCTGTTCCCCCTGTCACCCGAGAGCCCTTGAGTTTGGATCTCTGAAGCTCAGTGTCATATGAGCTTTGATGAGAGACAGTACATGTACCTTGTGGTGCCAAGCTTTGCACCATCCTCATAGGTGGGGCCACAATGGAGAGGGTCAAGAGCTTCAAGTTCTTCGGTGTCCACATCACTGATGATTTTTGTGGTTTCCTACAGATCTACACATTCATAGAAAGTTATAAAACATTTTACAAATGATACAAAATATAAATCAAAAACAGAAATATTGTAATTGAATATGTCTCCGCCCCCCAGAGTTAATACTTGGTAGAAGCACCTTTGGCAGCCAGCGGTGAGGTATTTTCATTCAGATTCTACCAACTTTGCACAACTCGTGGGGCAACATATATCCATTGTTTTTGTCAAAATTGCTCAAGCTCATTAAATTTGGTTGCGGGTCATTGATGGACAGCGATATTTAAATCTTCTCTCTGATTTTTTAAGCAGATTTATCACATCTGGCCGTGATTGGGAGTCCCATAGGGCAGTGTACAATTGGCCCAGCGTCGTCCGGGTTTGGCCAGGGTAGGCCGTGATTGTAAATAAGAATTTGGTCTTAACTGACGTGCCTAGTTAAATAAAGGTTAAATAAACAAATATTTTAAAAAAGTCCGGACTGAGAAATGTCCAATCATTAACACTCAACACCTCTTGGAAAACCATTCTGGTGTGTCTTTTGCATAACATTTTGTGGTGTCAGCAGCATGTTATGGGTATGCTTATCACCGACAGGGACTGGGGAGTTTGTCAGAATCAAAATACATTTGAGAGGAGTAAAGCTCAGGTACAACATTAGAAGAAACCCCGCCTCAGTCTTCTGAAAACCGAAGCCTGGGATAGAGTTTTATTTTTCAGCGAGACAATTACACACATATTAATGCCAAAGACACACCAGGTGTTGAGTATTCCTGAGTGGTGAAGTTTCAGTCCTGACTTAAATTTGCTTGAAAAGCAGAGACAACATTTGAATATTGCTGTCCATCAATGATTCTGAACCAAATGTAATGAGCTTGAGCAATTTTGACAAAAACAATGGATATACACTGAGTGTACAAAACATTAAGGACACCTTCATAATATTGTGTTGCGAGCCCCCCCCCCCCCCATTTGTAATTTAATCCTTTTTTAAATGTACATTTAAGGCAGAAATGTTTCAAGGGGCTGTAGACTTTCTATAGGCAGTGTATAACTAGGCATAAAGTGACTAGGCAACAAAATAGATAATAAACAGTAGCAGCAGCGATTGTGATGAGTCAAAAAAGGGTCAATGCAGATAGTCCGGGTAGCTATTTGGTGAACTATTTAACTAACTCTTTAGCAGTCCTATGGCTTAGGGGTAGAAGCTGTTCAGCAATCGTGTTGGTTCCAGGCTTGGGTGCATCGGTACTGCTTGCCATGCGGTAGCAGAGAGAGTCTATGACTTGGGTGGCTAGAGTCTTAGGCAATTTTTAGGGCCTTCCTTTGACACCGCCTGGTATCGAGATCCTGAATGTCAGGGAGCTTGGTGATGTACTGGGCCGTAAACCCTCTGTAGCGCTTTGTGATCGGAGTTATATTCGTTAAATTGTAACACTATAAACAACATTTTCCCGTGGTGCCCTGACTTCCTAGTTAATTACTATTCCGTTATCTGTTTAATCACGGAATAATTACACATAGAGAATTAATTTGATATTATAAGTCTTCACATTTAATGACAGCTATTTAACGCTACAACAATGCACTCAATCGTGCAGCTGTATAACTGTTTGAGAGGAAGAAGCGTTGTCGTGCCCTCTTCACGAATTTGTTGGTGTGTGTGGACCATGATAGATACTTACTCATGTGGACCCCGAGGAATTTGAAGCACTTAACCCGCTCCACAACAGCCCCGTTGATGTCCGTTTCCCGTAGTACACGATCAGCTCCTTTGTCTTGCTGACATTGAGGGAGAGTTTGTTGTCTTGGTATCACACTGTCTCTGACCTCCTCCTTACAGGCTGTCTCATCGTTGTCTGTGATCAGGCCTACCACTGTCATGTCGTCAGCAAACTTAATGATAATGTTGCAATCGTGCGTAGCCACAGTCGTGGATGAACAGGAGGGTACTAAGCACACACCCCTGAGGGGCCCCCGTGTTGAAGGTCAGAGTGACAGATGTGTTGTTGCCTATCCTCACCACCTGGGGCAGCCCATCATGATGTGTTCAGTCCCACGGTCCTTAGTTTAGCGATGAGCTTGGAGGGCACTATGTGGTTGAACACTAAGCTGTAGTCAATGAACAGCATTCTAGCCTATGTGTTCCTCTTGTCCAGGTTGGAGAGGGCAGTGTGGAGTACAATAGAGATTGCATCATCTGTGGATGTGTTTGAGTGGTATGCAAATTGGAGTGGGCCCAGGGAATCTTGGTTAATGGTGTTGATGTGAGCAGACTTTCAAAGCGTTTCATGGCTTCAGATGTGAGTGCTAGATAGGTTACAGTGGCGTTCTTGGACACAGGGACAATGGTGGTCTGCTTTAAACATGTAGGTATTACAGACTGGGTCAGGGAGAGGTTGTAAGTGTCAGTGAAGACACTTGCCATTTTCCGTTACATACACACACTCATTACTGACGCCACACACCTACTACACCCATACGCACACACCCCACTTAGCCCTACTCTGCCGCTAAAATTATTTTTGATTCAATTTATTACTACCATTACACTGATATTCATTGATCATTGGTTATTGATGTCCCATTAGTATATACAGTATATTCGTTAATTATTCAGACCCCTTCACTTTTCCACAATGAATTAAATGAAAAATGGCCCAATCTATATACAATACCCCATAATGACAGTTTGCGTGTTTTAAATAATTGTTTTTCCTCATCAAGCTACACACAATACCCCATAATGACAAAGTTAAAACAGGTTTTTAGACATTTTTGCATATGTATTAAAAATTGAAGACAGAAACACCTTACTTCCATAAGTTTTCAAACCCTTTTCTATCAGACTCAAAATTAAGCTTAGGTGCATCCTGGTTCCATTGATAATCATTGAGATGTTTCTACAACTTGATTGGAGTCCACCTGAGGTACATTCAATTAATTGGACATGATTTGGAAAAACACACACCTGTCTATATAAGGTCCCACAGTTGACAGTGCATGTCAGAGCAAAAACCAAACCATGAGGTCGAAAGAATCGTCCGTAGAGCTCTGAGACGGGATTGTGGTGAGGCACAGGTCTGGCGAAGGGTACCAAAAGGGTACCAACATTCTGCAGCATTAAAGGTCCCCAAGAACACAGTGGCCTCCATCATTCTCAAATGGGAGAAGTTTGGAACCACCAATACTTTTCATAGAGCTGGCCGCCCGGCCAAACTGAGCGATTGGGGAGAAGGAGATTGGTCAGGGAGGTGACCAAGAAACCAATGGTCACTCTGACAGAGCTCCAGAGTTCCTCTCTGGAGATGGGAGAAACTTCCAGAAGGACAACCATCTCTGCAGCACTCCACCAATCAGGCCTATATGGTAGAGTGGCCAGACGGAAGCCACTCCTCAGTAAAAGGCACATGACACCCCGCTTGGAGTTTGCCAAAAGGCACCTAATGGACTCTCAGACCATGATAAACAAGATTCTCTGGTCTGATGAAACCAAGATTGAACTCTTTGGCCTGAATGCTAAGCGTCTGGAGGAAACCTGGCACCATCCCTACTGTGAAGTATGGTGGTGGTAGCATCATGCTGTGGTGATGTTTTTCAGCGGCAGGGACTGAGAGACTAGTAAGGAAAACCTGCTCCAGAGAGCTCAGGACCTCAGACTGGGGTGACGGTTCACCTTCCAACAGGACAACGACCCTAAGCACACAACCAAGACAACGCAGGAGTGGCTTCGGGACAAGTCTCTGAATGTCCTTGAGTGGCCCAGTCAGACCCTGGACTTGAACCCAGTCGAACATCTCTGAAGAGACCCGAAAATACAGTAGCTGTGCAGCAACGCTTCCCATCCAACCAGACAGAGCTTGAGAGGATCTGCAGAGAAGAATGGGAGAAACTCACCAAATACAAGTGGGTGTCAAGATTTTAGCGTCATTTCCAAGAAGACACGAGGCTGTAATCACTGCCAAAGTTGCTTCAACAAAATACCTAGTAAAGGAAAGGGTCTGAATACTTATGTAAATGTGATATTTCAGTTTATTTTACTTTATTTATTAGCATAAATGTCATTATGGGATAGGAAAAAAACAATTTAAAAAACAATTTAATAAATTTTATACTAATGCTGTAACGTAATAAAATGTGGAAAATTGAAGGGGCCTTTCAGAATGCACTGTATGTATTTATCCTGCTACTGGTCACTATTGCTCCTGTTTATATGTATATATTATCATTCATATATTACCATAAGTATTTATATATTCCTGCTACCAGTCACTTGTCAGCCCTGTTTGTGTAACGGCGTTCTTCGTCATGTCTTTAATTAATAATGAAGAAAAACAAAAGCGATACATGAAATAACTTATAGAAACAAAAACAACAAACGGAACGTGAAATCTAATTACAGCCTATTTGGTGAAACTACACAGAGACAGGAACAATCACCCACGAAATACAAAGCGAAACCAGGCTACCTAAATACGGCTCCCAATCAGAGACAACGAGAATCACCTGACTCTGATTGAGAACCGCCTCAGGCAGCCAAGCCCATACAACACCCCTACTCAGCCGCAATCCCAATAATACAAAAACCCCAATACGAAATACAACAACATTAACCCATGTCACACCCTGGCCTGACCAAATAATTCAAGAAAACACAAAATACTAAGACCAAGGCGTGACAGAACCCCCCCTCCCCCTAAGGTGCGGACTCCCGGATGCACCTCAAAACCATAGGGAGGGTCCGGGTGGGCGTCTGTCCATGGTGGCGGTTCCGGCTCGGGACGTGGACCCCACTCCATTAATGTCCTAGTTCCTCCCCTTCGCGTCCTGGGATAATCCACCCTCGCCGCCGACCATGGCCTAATAGTCCTCACCCAGAACCCCACAGAACTGAGGAGCAGCTCGTGACGAGGGGCATCTCGGGACTGAGGGGCATCTCGGGACTGAGGGGCAGTTCGGGACAGAGGGGCAGCTCGGGACAGAGGGGCAGATCTGGATGATTCTGGTTGACTCGCAGATCTGGAAGAGTCTGGTTGACTGGCAGATCTGGAAGAGACTGGTTGACTGGCAGATCTGGAAGAGACTGGTTGACTGGCAGATCTGGAAGAGACTGGTTGACTGGCAGATCTGGAAGAATCTGGTTGACTGGCAGATCTAGAAGATCATGGCTAACTGGCGGATCTAGCTGCTTTATGCAGACTGGCAGATCTGGAAGAGACTGGATGACTGGCAGATCTAGAAGATCATGGCTGACCTGCTGACAGACAGCTCTGGCTGCTTCATACAGACTGACAGCTCTGACTGCTCCATGCAGGCTGACAGCTCTGACTGCTCCATGCAGGCTGGCAGCACCTTGCAGACTGGCAGCTCCTTGCAGACTAGCAGCTCCTTGCAGACTGGCAGCTCTGGCTGCTTCATGCAGACTGACAGCTCAGGCTGCTCCAAACAGGCAGGAGGCTCCGGCAGCTCTGTAGAGGAGGAAGGCTCTGATAGCGCTGAACAGGCGGGAGACTCCGACAGCGCAGGGGAGAGGAGAAAGGCTCTGATAGCACTGAACAGGCGGGAGACTCCGACAGCGCAGGAGGGAAGGAAGGCTCTGGCTGTGCAGAAAAGGCGAGGCGCACAGAAGGCCTGGTGCGTGGTTCTGGAACTGGGGATACTGGATTGAGGACACGCACAGGAAGCCTGGTGCGGGGAGCTGCTACCGGAGGACTGGTGTGTGGAGGTGGCTCTGGATAGACCGGACCGTGCAGGCGCACTGGAGCTTTTGAGCACCGAGCCTGCCCAAGCTTACCTGGCTCGATGCCCACTCTAGCCCGGCCAATAGGAAGGGCTGGTATGAACCGCACCGGGCTATGCACCCGCACTGGAAACACCGTGCGCTCCATAGCATAACACGGTGTCTGCCCGGTCTCTCTAGCCCACCGGTGAGCACAGGGAGTTTGCGCAGGTCTCCTACCTGGCATAGCCATACTCCCTTTAAGCCACCCCCCAATAATTTTTTTGGGCTGCTTTTCGGGCTTCCAACTGCGTCGCCGTGCTGCCTCCTCATACCAGCGCCTCTCCGCTTTAGCCGCCTATATTTCTTCCTTGGGACGGCAATATTTTCCAGGCTGAGCCCAGGGTCCCTTTTCCGTCTAATTCCTCCTCCGATGTCCAATTCTCCAAGTGGTGCAGCCTCTCCCACTGCAACTGCTCTTCACGATTAACAGGGAGAGTTGGCTCAGGTCTGACTCCTGACTCAGCCACTCTCTCTCTGAGCCCTCCCCCAATAAATATTTGGGGGTTACTTTCGGTTTTCGCTCTGCGCCGCCGTGTCTTCCTTTTCGACTCCATTCGCCTATAGCCCTCTTCGCACTGCTCGAGCGAATCCCAGGCGGGCTCCTGCACTCTCTCTGGGTCGGCCGCCCACCTGTCTATTTCTTCCCACGTCGTATACTCCATTCCTCTCGTGTCCATAACGTCCTCCCTTCGCTGCTCCAGCTGCCTGTTACCACGCCACTCGGTCCGTGTGTGGTGGGTGATTCATGTCACACTCTGGCCTGACCAAATAATTAAAGAAAACACAAAATACTAAGACCAAGGCGTGACAGTTTGCATCTATATCCTACTACCAGTTTCTTTTTATGTATAAACCTACCTCAACCACTCCAGTACTCCTGCACATTGAATAAGGTACTGGCTGTCACAAGTGTCCAGCAGCCTACGGACAGAGTACGCCGGGGCCCCCTCAATGTCCAAGGGAGCAGGAGATGCATTGTGGGGTCCAGCACTTGCCAAGGGACCAGCTGCCACTGGCCTGAGGAGAGATTCATAAAATGAGGGTAATTGACAGCTGTAATCTGTAGGTCACCTCATTGACTCTCCTCAGGACTTTGGACGCCCCCACAAAACATGGGCTCAGCTTTTGGCAGGGCAGGTGGAGGGGCAGGTCCTTCGTAGAAAGCCAGACCTGAGTCACACTGTGGTAACGGTGTGCCTTCTGCCGGATGACGACGCGCTGGGGATGGGTGTGCGCTGTGTTCCATACCTCCTCGGCATGCCGGAACCAATCATCCACCGAAGGAGCCTCGATCTGACTCCGGTGACAGGGTGCCAGGGCCAGCTGATAGCCTAGAAAACACTGAAAGGGTGTGATGTTAGTGGAGGAGTGACGGAGGGAGTTTTTGCATACTCTGCCTAAGGCAGAAACGCAGCCCACTCCCCGGCCGGTCCTGACAGTAACTACAAAGGTATCTACCCAGTTCCTGATTTACCCTTTCCACCTGCTCATTTGGTTAGGGACGGTCCCCGGAGGTGAGAAAACCGTGACCCCCAGTTGTTCCGTGAAGGCCTTCCTGACACAGGAGGTGAACAGAGGACCACGGTCAAATACATTGTCCTCTGGGATCCCGTAGTGCTAGGAAGATGTGAGAGAGCCTCTGCGGTCTGCATGTCCGTAGAGAGACCAGGCAGAGGAATCAAATGACAGTCACAATGCGCGACAGGGAAATAGTAGGTGTCACTTTCTCCCTCTGATCCTCTGTGTCATGCACCCGGGACAACGCATCATCCTTGACATTCTTAGATCCCGGCCGGTAGGAGAGAGTAAAGTCAAACCTGTCGAAGAATCGGGCCCACCTGTACTGACGCCAGTTCCAATTCTTTGCTGCTTGAATATACTTTAGGTTCCGTTGGTCTGTCCAAACAAGGAATGGGTGTTGAGCACCCTCCAGCCATGTTTTCAGTGCCTTCTTAACTGCCAGCAACTCACAATCCCCCACATCGTAATTCCGCTCTGTGGGAGACTGCTACCGTGAGTAGAAGCCACATTGATGAGGTTTAGCCGGCAATCCAGTGCTTTGAGAGAGAACAGCCCCTACTCCAACCTCGGAGACGTCCACCTCCATGATGACGGTCAGGATGAGCCAAAACAGGTGCATTCGTAAAACGTTCCTTGAGCGCACAGAAGGCCTCATTGACCTCCTCAGTCCAGCACAGCTGTCTAGGACCTCCCTTCAGGAGGGAGGTGAGAGGGGCCACCACTGTGCTGAAACCCTTAATGAAGGGTCTTAAATAGTTGGCAAAACCTAGGAAGCGCTGCACCGCCTTTATGTAGGATGGAACAGGCCACGACCGTACTGCACTTACCCTCTGCTCTTCCATCTCCACTCCCACGGTGGATATCTGACAGCTCCGGAAGGAGACCAACTGCTGGAAGAAAAGGCACTTCTCCACCTTGGTGTACAGGTGATGCCTCTCCAACACAGATGTGACATGAGAGGCATGTTACTCGCGTGTAGTGGCGTACGCCAAGATGTTGTCTATGTACACCACTACACAGCGACCCAACATGTCACTAAACATCTCGTTAATGAAGGATTGAAACACAGAGGATGCATTTGTCAGGCCGTAGGGCATTACGCTGTATTCGTAGTGCTGGTGCTGAAGGCAGTCTTCCATTCATATTCCTTTCTGATGCGCACCAGGTTGTAAGCACTGCGTAAATCCAATTTGGTAAAATACTGAACACCGTGCGTCTGTTCGATCACAGTGGGTATGAGAGGAAGGGGGGAAAGTAATTTAACAGTTGCCTTATTCAGTGTCCGGTAATCGATATGCAGCGGAGATCTTCTTCTTCACGAAAAAGAGGCTGGAGGAGGCAGGAGAGGTGGATGGACAGAGGAATCCTTTGGCCAGCTCCTCCTGGACGTAGACGTCCATGGCTTCAGTCTCTGCATGCGAGAGAGGGTAGATGTGCCCCCAGTAGAACCAGGCAGTAGGTCGATAGTGCAGTCCCATGGACAATGAGGGGTCAGGCACGTGGCATGAGTCACCTGTAGGTCCCGGTTTTCCTCTGGAATAGGGACGTGGGTGGCCTGGTCTGGACTTTCCACGGAGGTGGCACAGATAGACACAGAGAGACACCTCCCCTGACACTCCTGCGACCAACCCAACAACCTCCTCTCTGTCCACGATATCCTGGGGTTATGCAACTGTAACCAGGGGAAACCTAAAACTATGGGGTGTGCAGAAGAGTCTAAGAGTCTAAGTGATACATTCTTGGTGGTTGTGAGCAACTGTGAAGGAAATGGGAATCGTGGTCTGGCACACCAGCCTTGTTCCTAGGGTACGGTTGTCTTAGCATGGACTGTGATTGGGGTTGTAAAGGGATTAGAGGAATGCGTAATGATAAGGCCACTGACCGGTCTAGGAAATTTCCTGCCGAACCTAAGTCCACTAGGGCAGGACTCGGGGGGCCTGGATAGTGGGGGATGGTGAATACAAATCATTAATATCCAGACGGAAAATATTTACACAAGAAGCAACCTACTATCACACATTCAAACTGGGCTGGGTGGACAGGGAGGAGCAAGGCTCATTCATGACTACCTGGGAAGGTGCAGGAACGCTCCTCAGCCTGTCGCTTGCTCGCCTGGTTCTCCTTCTGGGACAGGTGTTCCAGGCGTGGTCCGACTCTCCGCAGTAGGAGCAGAGACCCTGTTGAGAGTGGCGTTGACGTTCCTCTGGGGGAAAGTGTGTCATGCCCACCTCCATGGGCTCAGTCTGGCTAGAGGTTCCTGGGAGAGACCAGAACCCCCAGGATGGGCAACGACTGCCAGGCAGGAGATTAATCAGGTGGATAGCCATGGCGATGAGCTATGGGTCAGTGTGAGGTCCTCATCGCGACAGGCCAGCACACTCTGGACGTCTGCCTGTAGCCCGCTGCAGAAAACCGTCAACAGTGCCTGGTCATTCCAGCCAGTGGACCAGCCACCGTCCGTAAATGCAGAGCGTGCTCAAACTCTGTCCTGGACCACTAGCGTAGTCAGAGGAGATGCTCACCTCCCTCTCGTCCCTCTGTAGGGTGGTCGAAAATGGCACAGAAGAGTTGGGTGAAGCTCTCATTAGATTGCACTTCTGGACCATCCCTCTCCCAGACGGCGTGCGCCCACTCCAGAGCCCGGCCTGTCAGCACCGAGATCACCAAGGCCACCTTGTCCCTATCGGAGGCCGTGCTGGCATGACGGGAAGGGTGGAGGTCACACTGCAGGAGAAACCCCCTACAGTGAGCTGGGGTGCCGTCAAACCGCTCCGGGAGGGGCATGTGGACGTTGCTGATCACACCGGGTGATGTAAATGGTGGTGGGGTGGCTGGAACGACCGCAGGGAGCTGGGAAGGTAGTCGTGTAGCCTGCAGCTGGCGTACAGTCCGGAGCACCTCGTCCATGGCAGTGCAAGGTGCTCAAGGCGGAAAGGTCGGAATGTCCTGCTGTTTCCTGTTCTCTTGGTTTGGTCATTCTGTCACAAGTGTAGAGAGGAGTAGGCAGGAGGCAGTCACAGGTTTAGAACTACTGAGTTTATTAAAGCACTATATAATTTATATAACAGTGGGTCGAAACCCAAAGTGCAAAATAATAAAGTACTGAAGAAATAGTAGGAGAGATTACTCTCAGGAAAACAAGCAACATTTACAATGACCGACAAAGACGAATGACAGAGTATTTATACAGTGATAGTGATGGTGCAGCATACAGGATGGTTGGAACCATATGAGATGAGTGTGTAGACAAAGTAAACAAAGTGGCATGTTAAAGTGGCTAGTGATACATGTGTACATAAGGAAGTCGATGGTGCAGTATACATATGCATATGAGATGAATAATGTGGAAGCATTGTTTAAAGTGGCTAGTGATATATTTAGATCATTTCCCATCAATTCCCATTATTAAAATGGCCTCAATGACGTTGCCACTCAATGTTAGTGGTGGCTATTTAACAGCTGATGGCCAGCTGTTTTTCAGCGGTCCCAGCTTTGACACCTGTACTGACCTCGCCTTCTGGGACAACAGTGGTTCGGGTGGTTGATGGATGATCTTTATGGCCTTCCTGCAGTAGGTGTCCGATCCGGATGGAGATGGTGGAACTCTTGCAGAAATGAAGGTTCCAACACGTCCTCCACTGGAACCCAGCATCTCTCCTCCGGCCCCTACCCCTCCCAGTCCACAAGGTACTGAAGGCCCCTCGCCCGACGCCTCAAATCCAGGATGGATCGAACAGAGTATGCCAGGGCCCCCTCGATGTACAGAGGGGGAGGAGGAACCTCCCGCACCTCAGACTCCTGGAGCGGGCCAGCCACCACCGGCCTGAGGTGAGACACATGGAATGAGGGGTTAATGCGGTAATCGGGGGGAAGCTGTAACCTGTAACTCACCTCGTGCAGTCTCCTCAGGAGTTTAAATGGCCCCACAAACCACGGACCCAGCTTTCGGCAGGGCAGGCACACGGGCAGGTTTCGGGTCAAGAGCCAGACCCGGTGTTCGAACACCTGCGCTGGCTTTCTGGTGCAGCACGGCGCGCTGAAAGTGAACATAAGCGGCCGAGCCTTGGTCTGACTCTGATGCCAAGGAGCCAGAACCGGCTGATACCCCAGTGCACACTGGAAGGGGGAAAGGTTAGTGGAGGAGTGGTGGAGCGAGTTCTGGGCCATCTCTGCCCAGGGCACGAACGCTGCCCACTCCCCCGGCCGGTCCAGGCAATAAGACTTCAGAAATTTTTATATTTTTTAAAATATTTTACCTTTATTTTACTAGGCAGGTCAGTTAAGAACAAATTCTTATTTTCAATGATGGCCTAGGAACAGTGGGTTAACTGCCTGTTCAGGGGCAGAATGACAGATTTGTACCTTGTCAGCTCGGGGATTTGAACTCGCAACCTTCCGGTTACTAGTCCAACGCTCTAACCACTAGGCTACCCTGCCGCCCCGAAATCTACCCACATCCTGGTTAACTCTCTCCACCTGCCCGTTACTCTCGGGGTGAAAACCTGAGGTAAGGCTGATCGAGAAGTGAAGTGAACTGGGGACCCCGATCAGACACTATGTCCTCAGGCACACCTTAGTGCCGGAAGACATGTGTAAACAAGGCCTCTGCAATCTGTAGGGCCGTAGGGAGACTGGGCAGAGGGAGGAGACGGCAGGACTTGGAGAAACGGTCCACAACGACCAGGACCGTGGTGTTACACCGGCAGGGACGGCCGTTGTGGAACGGGTAAGGAGTGTAGCTTACCTCTGGGCAGGTGCCTAGGAGCCTTACACTGGGCGCACACTGAGCAGAAGGAAACATAAACCTTCACGTCCTGAGCCAAAGTGGACCACCAGTACTTCCCACTCAGACAGCGCACCGGCCGACCGATGCCTGGATGACCAGAGATCAGCCGGTCATGGACAGCAGATGGAACGTACAGACGCCCAGCGGAACACTGGAGGGGAGTGGGCTCTGCGCGTAGCGCCTGCTCAATGTCTGCGTCCAGCACCCACACTACCGGCGCCACCAGGCAGGAGGCCGGGAGTATGGGGGTGGGATCCATGGGCCGCTCCCCTGTGTAATACAGCCGGGACAGTGCGTCTGCCTTAGCATTCTGGGAACCTAGTCTGTAAGAAAGGGTGAAAACAAAACGGGTGAAAAACATGGCCCACCTTCAGTCTCCTCGCCGCCCGGATGTACTCCAGGTTGCGGTTGTCAGTCCAGATGAGAAAATGGTGTTTAGCCCCCTCAAGCCAATGTCTCCACGCATTCAAAGTCTTGACGACAGCCAACAGCTCCCGGTCCCCCACGTCATAGTTTCGTTCCGCCGGGCTGAGCTTCCTCGAGAAGTAGGCACAGGGGCTCCGATCCCAGCCTCGGATGCGTCCACCTCCACTATGAACGCTAAAGAGGGATCCGGATGGGCCAGCACGAGAGCCGAGGTAAACAGAGCCCTCAGGTGACCAAAAGCCCTGTCCGCCTTAGCCGACCACTGCAAACATACCAGTCCCCCCTTCAGCAGTGAGGTAATGCGAGCCGCTACCTGACCAAAACCCCGGATTAACCTCCGGTAGTAATTGGCAAACCCTATCAGAATGTCATCAATATACGCCACTACATCCTGCCCGTGCAGGTCCCTGAAAATCTTGTCTACAAAGGCCTGGAAGACTGATGGAGCATTCATCAACCCATACTGCATGACGAGGTACTCATAATGCCCTGAGGTAGTACTAAAAGCCATTTTCCACTCGTCTCCCTCCCGGATACGCACCAGGTTGTAAGCGCTCCGGAGATCTAGTTTGGTAAAGAAGCGCGCCCCGTGCATTGAATCAATCACTGTGGCTATGAGAGGTAGTGGGTAACTGTACCTCACAGTGATCTGGTATAGACCTCGATAGTCGATACACGGGCGCAGACCTCCCTCCTTCTTCACAAAAACGAAACTCGAGGAGACGGGTGAAGTGGAGGACCGAATGAAACCCTAATTCAGGGATTCAGAGACATGTTTCCATAGCCGCCGTCTCCGCCTGTGACAGGGGATACACGTGACTCCTGGGAAGTGCGGCGTCTACCAGGAGATTTATTGCACAATCCCCCCTGTTGATGGGGTGGTAATTGAGTCAAGGCGAGAGCCACATCGCGCTATTCAGGGGGGATGTGCACGGTGGAAACCTGGTCTGGACTTTCCACCGTAGTAGCACCCCTAAACATCAACCCGAGCACTCTCACCACTACCCCGTGAGAGCCCTCTGTTGCCACGAAACAGTGGGGTCATGACAGGCTAACCAGGGTAGGCCTAGCACCACGGGAAACGCAGGAGAGTCAATAAGAAAGAGATTGATTCTCTCCTTGTGATCCCCCTGCGTCACCATGCCCAGAGGAGCAGTGCCGGCTTACCTGGGTGACACCAGAGTGCCCTGCCTGCTGCCTCGATCCCCAGAGGAACCAACCTGACACAGACCGGCAGTGACCTCTACGGCCACAGATGGTGCACGAGACGGAACCTCCTCTGGTCTCCCTGCGCACAGCACCTCCCAGCTGTGCGCAGGGAGAAGGGCGAGACGAATCCCACTGGGACTGGGTGAAGAGGAGGCGAGTAGTGGAAGTCCTGGATGTGCTGGTGGAGGAGCTGGAGGAACTCACTGTCTCTCCCAGTGGTCCATGGTTTGGACGACGCAGTCCATGGCGATCATCGCCGCTTGCTCCTGGACGCGCTCCTTGACCCCTATACCAGGGGCACCTGCTCCTGCTCCTGCTGACTCCATATGTTTAGGTGTGGGATTCTGTAAGGGATGCGTAACTGTTGGCAGGGAAGTCAGACGCAGGAGAGCAGAACTAGGTAATAGCCGGAGCAGTTTAATTGCAAAACCAACGGCATAAAGAAATAACCAACATGGGTACAAAAACCCGACATGCACCAGTAAACATGTGCACAAGCACTCACAACAAACAATTCCACACAAAGACATGTGGGGAACAGAGGGTTAAATACACACCAATTAATGAGGGAAATGAAAACCAGGTTTGTAGGAAAACAAGACAAAACAAATGGAAAATGAAAAGTGGATCGACAATGGCTAGAAGACCAGTGACGCCGACCGCCGCCCGAACAAGGAGAGGAACGGACTTTGGTGGAAGTCGTGACAACGAGACAAGTCCTGTTTTGATGAGTGAAGGGTGTTTGCCTACAGCAGGTTCGGCAGCAGATAGAAGGCCGGTGTTGCCAAATGCCTGAGCTGGACAGGAGTAGGAGCCAAAGCGAAGGCTGGTGTGACACTGGCTCTGACCTGTATATGCTTTCATTCTCGTGTTTCTTCTTATTTTATAATACTTTGTGTGGGTTTTTTAATTAAATGTTTTATTATTATCTGTATTATCGTCACTGCATTGTTGGGAAAAAGCTCTCAAGAAAGATTTCACTGTACTCTTTTACACCTGTTGTATCCTGTGCACGTGGCTAGTAAACTTTGAAACTTGAAATACACATACACACACACATCCAGCTCTTCTGTACTTTCCCCCAAGCCCAACACCCTCTCCTGGGCTAGATATGTGCACAGGAAGGGAGGGAAGCGAATGTAACTTCAGGTTGTTGTGGACGTGTTTTGTTGGAGGAGTTTTCACTTTTACCTCGGAAGGCAGTTAGTTGCTATTGATATTGTATGTGTTATTAAAATGGGAAGAGAAGTACACAGTTCTTAAGAGGTGATGTTTTTACTGAGGTTGTTGAATGCGAAAGGTGTAGAAAGATAAGGGAGTCAATAGGGCATGATGGTAGCCTACAGGTAGTACTGCAGTTCAGGGTGCTGTCAACTCTAACTTTATCAATGTTTTACAGTTTGGCTTCCTGTTGATAAGGAACAAGACCAATTCAACCAGCGTGATTGATAGATGGGTCAATGTTGTTTATTGTCTTGTGAGAAATATTTTGGGGTTTTGTAAAAACAAATTCCACAGTTCACCACAAGTTACGTATACACAACAAGAAATAAACAGATTTTACCCCACAGACATACAAAACAATAAACAGACAAACAGCTTTTGTCTCTGAGAAATGTGTTTGTCATCCAACTATAAGAATGTTTTGAAGATAAATACACAACGCAGAGGATAAGAGAACAAGAGTACTAAACTAAATAGGGTACTAATGGGTTGTACATTTTGGGGAATATTCAGAGGTGGAAAGTTCCCGTGGGAAAATATGGGAATTAATGGACATATATGCAAATTAATACCATTTAAATGTAGGTGTTTTTTGCATTGGATATATTTACCATATGGAGACAGAATCATACATGTTTTACCTTATCATAAGTAGACATAATTGCAAATGAGTAAATCCTTCCAATCAATTTTTTTTTAACTAATTAGTTACGAATTGAACTTTAATTAAATGAGTTGACTCTTCACATGGGATGATTACATTGAACAAAAGAAAAGGAATATTGACTGATCCATTGCATCTCCCACAGACATTTTCAACATACATCTGTAAAATGATAGTCTAGAAACTAAAGCTTTGGTTGTCTTGAGGCTTCCATGTCCACCTCTTGAACATCACTGTCACTTTCCAATCTCGTTGAGGATGGCTCGTTGTCAGGCTCAAAAAAACTCAAATTTGTCCGGATGGCCACCAATTTTTCAACCCTTGTATTGGTCAGCCTGTCGCGTGCTTTGGTGTGTGTGTTCCCAAACAAGGACCAGTTGCTCTCTGAGGCGGCTGATGTTGGTGGGATTTGAAGGATGATGGAGGCAACAGGGGAAAGAGCCTCAGATCCACAAAGTCCCTTCCACCAGATGGCTGATTAGATATGTTGGCACGACTGCCATATTGCATCTCCATCCCAAAGCCCTTGCTGGGAAGTGTACTTCGCCAGACTGCCAAGAACCTTGCCCTCATCCGGGCCAAGGTGGTGAGACACGGTAGTGATGAAACCATAGGCCTTGTTCACCTCTGCACCAGACAGGATGTTCTTGCCAGCATACTTGGGGTCCAACTCTGCTGTGTATATGGGCTTCAGGCAGAAGTCTTTGCGCTTTTTGATGTATTTCAGAACTGCAGTTTCCTCTGCTTGGAGCAACATTGAAGTGGGCAGGACAGTACAGATTTCTTCTCTTACATATGCAAGCAGAGTCTGAAAATCAGACAGGATGGCATTGTCTCCCTCAATCCGTGCAATGGCTACTGCTATAGGTTTCAGGAGTTTCAGGCTGCTTACCACTCTCTCCCAAAATACATCATCCTGGAGGATCCTCTTGATGGAGCTGTCCATATCGGCAGACTGTGGTATGGCCATTTCTTGGAGAGACTCCTTCCCCTCCAGGAGACTGTCTAACATGATGACAACACCACCCCAATGGGTGTTGCTGGGCAGCTTCAATATGGTGCTCTTATTCTTCTCACTTTGCTTGGTGAGGTAGATTGCTGTTATAACTTGATGACCCTTCACATACCTAACCATTTCCTTGGCTTTCTTGTAGTGTATCCATTGTTTTCAGTGCCATGATGTCCTTGAGGAGCAGCACAGCCAATGGGTGTGTTGTGAGGATAGGACCCCTCCACTTTAGACCAAGCAGCCTTCATGTTTGCAGCATTGTCTGTTACCAGTGCAAATACCTGCTGTGCTCCAAGGTCATTGATGACTGCCTTCAGCTGGTCTGCTATGAAGAGACCGGTGTGTCTGTTGTCCCTTGTGTCTGTGCTCTTGTAGAATAATGGTTGAGGGGTGGAGATGTAGTTAATTATTCCTTTTCCACAAACATTTGACCACCCATCAGGGATGATTGCAATACAATCTGCTTTCGCTATGATTTGCTTGACCTTCACTTGAACTCTGTTGAACTCTGCATCCAGCAAGTGAGTAGACAAAGTATGTCTGCTAAATGACTTATATGTAAATGTAAATTTAATGTCTGGTTGGAGGGGTGTATGCAAAGAACATTCAGAAATCTCTTCCAATACATGTTTCTTGTGAGCATCAGAGGTGAAACAGTTGAATACACAGTTCAAGCAAGACATTCATCAGCATTTCTCTGACTACATTCCTCCATTGAGTCAAAACAACTTCTGATTCCAGGAGGGCCATGAGCTGTTGCTATCGATAAGGTGTCTGATTCATCATTTTCCCCTCGAATAGAAGTAGAGGTACTTTTGTCAGAGGTTGCTTGTTGTGAGCGCTGAGGGAACTTTATGCACTTGGCCAGATGATTCTGCGTCTTTGTTGCATTCTTCACATATGATTTGGCACAGTATTTGCAAATGTGCACAGCTTTTGCTTCTACATTAGCTGTAGTGAAATGTCTCCACATAGATAGTGCGCGTGGCATTTTCCTGTAAAGATTAGAAAAAAATGAGTAAACAAATACCAAATACAATTCCATGTACAGATAAATAGTTAAGCAGTTAGATTAAGCAACTCCTTTGTAAGATAAATGTTTTTAAATGAAACATGTATGGAAACAGGTGAATTAACACTCCTCAGTTAGCAGGCTCAAGAAAGCTAAAACCCACATGGTAGCAAAAACTATCTAGCAGAAATTGTTAACAAGTTATAAATTATTTAAACACTTTGCTGTAGGCTACTATTTACTAGTTAACAAAAAATAATGTATGTCATAAAATAGATTCACCCTGCCCAGTATTGTAATCAAAACTTATCAGAAAGCATGTACTCCTTGGCTCAGACAGTGTAGTAGTGTATACTCAATAGCATCTCATTAGTGTGCAAGATCTTGTGAATCAGCTGTTCATGTGATGGAAAGGTGCACTGCACATGTGATGGAAGAATGCACTTTGCATGCAGAGGGCTGCAAGTCCTTTTAATTGGGAAGAGTTTAACCGAAATATGCCACAATACCTAGAATTTCCTTGTGTATCCCACAAAAAAAGGTTCACTGTTATAAGCTAACTTTTTTAAATGAATTTAAGCAACAATTCTCAAAAATCCCATGCTTAACTTCCCAAGGAAAGTTTCTGGGTAAACTACAGAAATTTACCAGAAAGTTTTTGACCCTTTGCAACCCTAACTAATGGTCAATAGGGAATTGTAAATGGGAGTTGGGTTTCAGTTCAACAGCTGTTTAGAATCTATGGAATGTCACTCCTGAACTCAGAGCTACGTTCTGTACATTGAGTTGGGAGCAGGATACTTGTTATTTGGCCATTGGCCCAGTTGTACTGCAAGGACTTCTGATAGGTCAACCCCAGGCTATGGTGGGGGATTATAATGGGCAACGTGTTCTTTTGTTTGGTGGAGAAAAGCTGAGGACAGAGGAGACAGAACATCTACCTCCCAGCATAACATGTTACGAACGCCTCTTGGAGGGAACGCAACACCCTGCTACAACTCAACTCCCCGTGGAGTGAAAAAAGGTATTTGATTGTAGGTGCAGGTAAGGATGACAGAGGCAGAGAATATTACCGTTTACAGGGAATTTATTCTTCCTTCACACGGTAAGGTTGGAAAAAGGGGTTGGACGGAACCAAAACAAAGAAAGTTAAAGTTCCCCCTCTCCTACCTTACCTGCCTACCCACTGGTTACCTATTCTTAGCACCACCTGGCGCGCTAACCAAAATGGTGGTCTGCCCAGGTCTTACCTAGTGTGCATAGACCGAGTAAATACTACAGATATATGTATGCCTGCAGGCCTCTTGCCTAAACACTCCCAAGGTGCCTTCCCCTTCCCCTCCTGGGAACAAATTAAACAGAATTATTCAAACTTAGGGAACAATTAAAATAAACCAAAAACACTAGGTACTATGGAATACACTTACCTCTTCAGGAGCGGCTACAAAAACACTTTCAACAAATTTACCAGACCAAAACAAAGGAACACTGCCTTTTCAAGCTGCTAAAGAAGTTGGTAATTGCAGATAGCTATATCCCCTGACGAGAGGGCAGGGTCAGAGCTCCAACTAGTGATGGGGCCGACCTATCAGCTGCTTTGGAATCCAGGAAGCCATCCTGAAATACACACACATACAAACACAATCAAACCCACAACAACACAGAAACTGGGGTATGTAACAATCTATGAATTGTCCTTCTCAAATAAACATATTTTTCTCCCCCTGATTTGCTTTGGAGTTTGGAGTTATTCTTCAATAACATCAATTGCTAACACTTGGTGCCGTGACCCGGATGAATTAGTCTGAACAACAAGAACAAGAAAAACATATTAACTGTGTGTTGATCCAGAGGAAAGAGAGAAGGCTGTGCACAACCCACTTTGGAGAGTCAACTCTTAATTTCCTGATTGATGGCAGAATTGCTGGGTGAGTCTAGCCCAATATAATTTTAAAATAACCAAATCTGGTTAAAATAGTGCATGCAATGAGTGATATGTATCTGTGATGTATAAGTGTTCAAGTCCTTTGCTTTATTACAGAGTTTAGTCCTTTGTTACTATATTAAAAGTTCAGAGTCCTTACTCTATTTAAAGGTTGGTGCCTTTAAACAGCTTGGAAAATTCCAGAAAATTATGTCATGGCTTTAGAAGCTTCTGATAGGCTAATTGACATAATTTGAGTCAATTGGAGGTGAACCTGTGGATTTATTTCAAGGCCTACCTTCAAACTCAGTGCCTTTTTGCTTGACATCATGGGAAAATCAAAAGAAATCAGCCAAGACCTCAGAAACAAAATTGTAGACCTCTACAAGTCTGTTTTATCCTTGGGAACAATTTCTAAATGCCTGAACGTACCACGTTCATCTGTACAAACAAAAGTACGCAAGTATAAACACCATGGGACCACCCAGCCGTCATACCGCTCAGGAAGGAGACGCGTTCCGTCTCCTAGACATTAGCGTACTTTGGTGCGAAAAGTGCAAATCAATCCTGGAAATCAGCAAAGGACCTTGTGAAGATGCTGGAGGAAACAGTTGCAAAAGTATCTATATCCACAGTAAAACGAGTCCTATCGACATAGCCCGAAAGGCCGCTCAGCAAGGAAGATGCCACTGCTCCAAAACTGTCATAAAAATGCCAGACTATGGTTTGCAATTGCACACGGGGACAAAGATCGTACTTTTTGGAGAAATGTCCTCTGGTCTGATGAAACAAATATAGAACTGTTTGGCCATAATGACCATCGATATGTTTGGAGGAAAAAGGGGGAGGTTTGCAGGTCGAATAACACCATCCCAACCTTGAAGCACGGTGGTGGCAGCATCACGTTGTGGGGGTGCTTTGCTGCAGGAGGGACTGGTGCACTTCACAAAATAGATGGCATCATGAGGAATGAAAATGATGTGGATATATTGAAGCAACATCTCAAGACATCAGTCAGGAAGTTAAAGCTTGGTCACAAATGGGTCTTCTAAATGTACAATGACCCCAAGCATACTTCTGATGTTGTTGCAAAATGGCTTAAGGACAACAAAGTCAAGGTATTGGAGTGGCCATCACAAAGCCCTGACCTCAATGTTATAGAAAATTTGTGGGCAGAACTGAAAAGGCGTGTGCGAGCAAGGAGGCCTAGAAACCTGACTCCGTGACAATAGCTCTGTCAGGAGGAGTGGGCCAAAATTCACCCAACTTATTGTGGGCAGGTTGTGGAAGGCTAACTGAAATGTTTGACCCAAGTTAAACAATTTACAGGCAATGCTACCAAATACAAATTGACTGTATGTAAACTTCTGAGCCACTGGGAATGTGATGAAAGAAATTATACCTGAAGAGAATAATTCTAGACTATTATTCTGACATTTCACATTCTTAATATAAAGTGGTGATCCTACCTGACCTAAGACAGGGAATTTATACTAGGATTAAATGTCAGGAATTGTGTAAAAACTGAGTTTAAATGTATTTGGCTAAGGTGTATGTACACTTCCGAACTTCAACTGTATATATTGGGGATAAATAAATATATAAACATAGAGATATATATTATACAACTTTTGAAGTTAATATAATGACATTGCAGAGAGATAAAGATAGTTTGAAAGCCTTAAAATAAGAAATTATGTTCTCCAATCCATCTAGTCTCACACTGAGTTGTGCAAGGCAGATCACCTTTCAACCATCTGGTCAGCACTGCCTGGCTTTGAGTCAACAGATTCTGACAGCAGTGACGAACGATGTCTTAGGCCAACCAGAAGA